>NC_062215.1:95553743-95701243 GCF_902686445.1 Sciurus carolinensis
TTAAAGATTCCTTACTGGTGAAGGTAAGCTTACTCCATGAAAAAGTATGAGCACAGTTGCTTCTGTGGTGTGAATAAACATATTCCTCCCAAACTCACAAGTTGGAAACTGATACCCAGAGGTGGGGCCTTTGGGGACCCTCCACTCGCATGACATCACTCCATTCTCATGAACAGGATTCATGCTCCTATGGAAGAATCTCCAGAGAGCTGCCTGGCCCTTCCGCTCCTTCTATGCTGAGAAGACACAAACCTTGCAGCCATGTTTTTTCAGTTATGTGAGAACACACGTGAAGATGCCTACCAGACACCAAATCTGTTGGGACCATAGCTTGACAAAACTATAAGAAATAAAATTCTGTTATTTCTAAATTACCCAGTCTTAGATATTTTGTTACAACAGCTTAACCAGACAAAGAGAGTTGTGTTAAAAAAAGAAAGAAAGAAAGTAGTAGGTAGTAATATTGACTAGGTATGATTTGCTCTGTATTTTGCATGCATTATTTTATTAAGTCTGTATGGCAAGACTTAGACAAAGGTGAATGATTCCCATTTCATAGACAAGGAGAGTTGAATAGCATGAAAGTTAAGTAATTAAGATATCAATAAGTCATAGGGTTCAGAATGCCAAGCCACACATGCCTCTTACACACACCTGCCACTGCATTAGAATTAAGATAATAATGAATAATTTGATATAAAAGTCATCTCCATTTGATATCCCATATAATCTGGCATAGCATGCCAATTGCAGATATCGTTATATTGAATAAATTTAATCAAAGTGAGGTCAATAAGTGTCTGAGAGAAACAACTAAAGAAAATGCATAAGCCATTTATCAGTCATTAAGCCATAAAGCGCTGCCTAATTCACCTCACTTCTCAAGGTCCCTGAATTCGGTCTCATGGAAGAAAGCGTGGGCAACACATTTAAAGAAGCGATATTCTACTTCAACAAAGTCAATAAAAAGAAGTATTATATGATCAGAGATAAGATCTCTGTGTCCTCAAAGCACATTCTCTGGGATGAGCCCATTCCTTTCAAGGATTTTATTCCACTTTCTTTTTCTTTTCTTCAACTCTGTGGATCTAAGTTTGATAAAGATTACATGCTTATCCTTTAGCACATGATGAAGACACACTGAATAACTCAAAGCCTTGGTCATGCTCATCACATAGGGGTGCCAGGGTCACTGACCCTGACTCCATGTTAGCCAGGTAGCTGGGCTCTCTCTCACTGCATGGACATCACCCCTTACATACAGCTGCCTGGCCTGCTTGTGGCCTTTCCCTAGGGTGCAGATAGCCCAAACCTGCCATCAGCTCAAACGCAAAGGATGGTGAGTTAATCACACTGCCTCAATAAACAAAGAGGACATCAATTTTCATAATATCATTTTCTACTTCCAATATGAACATCTCAGTAGTCTTTAATCAAGTCATAATTTCTGAGTTCATTCTAGTCTCATGAGCCTCAGAACTGTGCTTCAGGGCAGAAAAGAGAATGTCTTAGATAATATGCTAGAGGACATGGCTACAGCAGCAGACACTGCCGTGGGAACCTCTGGCTCCTTGATTCCCTCTCTTCCTACCTCCTCTTCTTCCCCAAAGATTGGGTTAGTGGCTTGGGTAACCTTCTGTTTCCCAATTTCCCTAACAATATTTTATCAGGAGCTTGATACTCATTTTACTAATTGCTAATTAACCAAGACCAATCCCTTAAGAATCCTTAACAATGTAAGTAAAAAAAAAAATACTCTCACTTCCTCTTATAGTGTGAAGTGTGGAACAAATGCCTTCCTTCAATGTTGAGCTGAAGGTTATACATAAGAAATGTATGTAACTCAGATGTCATGATGGCTCTCAAGTACTAAGGGAACAATTAAGATTCCCTATTAAGAGTCCATGGCCTTCTGAAAATTTCAGAACCTCTCTCTGGCATACAAAAGTGCTAACAATAGCTGAATTAAAGGTTACATACCACCCAACCACAAGCTTTCAACAAATTATTGCAGAAAAAAACCACAGTTAGGATGTAACACCTAAATAAATAAAGCAGATATTCACTTAGTGTCCCTAGCAATGGGTCAGTGAATAATAATAATAATAATAAATGTTACCATATCTTTAGATTTTGGAAGGAGGGAAAAAGGTTTATGAAGTAGGCTCAAAATATTCAATTCACAATAAATCTCAGTCATTGGTAACCCATAATGATCATCTGTTAGAAAATGAAAATTGAATTAAATTTTAAAAATCCCTCTATCATAAAAGAAATATTTTAGGGACAGAACAAACATGATCTAGTAATTAATCAACAAGGCCACTTAAAGTTTCATGATGTTATTTAGAGCAGAAATCTGAATAAATTAGTTTGCTCCAGATCAAAGAGAAAGAATATGGTGAGTATATATTTTTTGAAGGATACATACATCATCTAAATTTGTTCATTGCTATGAGTGATTTTTTCTTATTATTTGCAGAGTGAACATAACAATGCAAAGAAATATATTTTATCAAAAATTACTTTATTAATCAATTCCCAGAAGACCTCACTATGAGATGCCCTCATATATAGGACGTGGAACCCAGGGACCATGTTTTGACAAAAATCTAACTTATTTTATGAGGTGAATATAAAACAATCTTTGCTTTCCAGATAATACAACAAAATTTTAAAACTCATGTGAGCAGCAATCAACATATGCTTATGAGTATTTTACATTAACATTACCCATACTCAATGGTTTCTCAACTTTGAAAAAAAAAAAAAGAGTGATTAAGTCTGGTCAATACTTATAGCCTTCCTGTGAAGAAGTAAAAAAGCAGATGTCTGGACCACTGTGCCAAAAGTAAAGACAGGCACAACAGAGTTTGTATGTCTTCCAAAAAAAAAAAAAAGTCCCCAATCATCCTTTTCAACAAACTCTAAAACACTGAATTTGAATACATCAACACTTAGTAGTCTACCTGCTAGTTTAAGACTCAGACATTGTTTTGGGGAACAGTCAAAGAATGGAAGACAACCTGCTTTTAAGAAGCCTCCAGGGCAACTAAGTTTGCTAGCAAAAGTCACCCATATTTTCCTTCTTTGTCTTCAGAATGTATTCCAAAGTCTAGAACTATTTCTTTTTATGGCATTATAGGGATACGAGCCTCCAAAACAGGTAAATCAACTTGTCATAATGGCCAAACCTTCTTGAAATACTTCAACTGTGTTGTGTGCTAAGTCAAATCGAAATCTCGCACACAAGAAAACATAATAGAAAAGGCTTCAGTTTTTTTGTATTAATCACCTTCTATCTAACCCGTGCCCCAAAAACGAGGGTTGGGGAGGGAGAAAAGAGGAACAATTTCCACAACCATGGACTCTAGCAAGCAAACACCACGAACTTGCATGCCAGGGAGAAGTCGTGATGAACTCCAGCTCAGAATCATATTGAATCAGGCTCAATTCAGGACATAAAATGAAATGAAAAGCCCAAACTAATTAGATTGTAATGAGCAGTTCATATGCCTTATGTCGTTTTATCACGTGCAGTAGGTGCTGTATCCCTACAGTGAATGACTTCAAGCAAGTCATCAGCTTGTACTGTGTTCAAGAATGCTAATCAGAAGGAAAAGGCCTTTTTATGACATGCTTGAAGAAAACAAGATTGATTGTAGCTTCTTGATCATAGCAGCACCAGTGGAATGGCTTTATCTCTATTAAACTTCACTTGCATTTCTGGAAAGCATGGAGTGTCCTAATGAGACAGGCAGAAATAAAGGAGTTCATTAGTACAAAATTGCTAAAGTTGAAATGTCATGTAACAAGTTGGAATCTGATGTTCTAAAGAATATTCAGAGTCTGGGTCTGAAGCTCACATGTGAGCGACAGGTAGCACTTTGGCTTCCTTGGCTTCTGTTTCCCCCATTTCTGCTACTACATGAGTGTTCAGTGAATTTCTACCTTTAAGTCCGGGTGTACTTTAACTGTGTCCTTGAATATCTCATAGAAAAACAAAACAAAGCAAAATCCACAATTTTTATGAGGTCCCAAAGTTATTTTCAGTGCACCTTGACCTTGAGGGAACAAAATTGAACTAAAAAAAGAGATACACAGACTAGCAAAAGCAATTCTGTTTTGTGAGTGCAAGTCACTTACCCATCCTTTATCTACTCCACGTTTCTGGTAACTACATTTCCCAGGCACCTCTGCCAACTGGGCTTGGTGGGTTTGGTCAAGAGGAGTTATCAACAGAATCCTGGGAGGAGAAAAAGAGGGAGGAGTCAGGCTTCATTTTCTGCTCATCATCTGCTCATCATCCCTGGCAATATCTCTATCTTTTCTTTGATTCTGGCTCCCATTGGAGAGGCCCTCCTTAATAGTCACAGCTGTAGTGGAAAGTCCCCTGCAGGGTTCTAGTGTCCCTAAGGTGGTTCTCATTTCTGAGTTATGAGAACAATGCCTCTTCCTTCCTACCTTTTCTAATTTCAGGTTTGCCTGGCCCTCACCTTGTCAGCCCTACTATCACCTATGTACCCAAAGCCCTGTATTAAATTGTCTCTGTTTGAGAAACCTTGAAAGGTTTCTGCTTTCTTGCCTGGACCATGAGTAGTGGAATGATATTATTTAGAAAGTGCCTTTTATTATGTAAAAATGAATTCTAATGTTATGTATAAATAAAAAGAAACAATAAAAAATGTTTTAAATTAAAAAAAGAAAGTGCCTTCTCAAGAGTATTTCCTTTGAAAAATTTTCTTCATGAGAAAAAGATCAAAGAAAGGGAAAAGAGGAAAGAAAAGAACTCCTATCTAAAAAAGTTCATAAGACACAATTGTGATTGTGAGAATTGTGATTCTCTCACGATACAGATATTTGTGATACTAGTGCAAGTTTCTTTTAAAATGGTGACAATTAAGAGTCCTTGAACATTTGAATATCTACATACTTCTGTTTTTGCAGATTTTCTCTTAGTAATATGTTTACATTCTATTTATCTGCCTTTTAATTTACTGCTAAAATTACATCTTATATTCATATTCAGAATCATACCTTTGATATTTTTATTGCAACATAAATTAGATCTCATTCTCAGTATCTTCGCAAAAGAAAGTATTGCAGAGTAAATGTTAAGGTGACAATGAAAGGGGACTATATTTCATGACTGTATGAATTATATTAAATATTTTGGTTACAAAAAGAAAAAACATTACCCCCACATACACACTGGCTTTTTTCTAACCCATTCTCTATTAGAAAATTTGAACCAACCACAGAAGTCTTATTTGTAATTTAAAAAGAAAAGAACTGGGTAAATATTTACCCTATCCTTAATTATCCTTTCTAATACTGAATATTTACATTTCCACATAGTTGGAATTTTCTTTCAGTGATTTGGCAAGTATAAATTATCCTTGCCCTCAAGACTCCCGGGTTCCACAAGTATCACATCAACAATTCTGTTCAAAGGCTGCAGTTTTGTTATTAACAATTAATACCAGTTTTAAACATGAATATCCTGACTCGCTGGTACTATGGGTACTTTACATTTGTATTTTAAAATATTAATGTAGGAAGCCCTTTACTGCTTGCTTCACACCAAAGTTTTCATAGTCCCAAAAACCTATTTTGAAATTATTTCACAAAAAAACCATTTAATACATCAGAAGCACCTCAGAGAGCCAATCATGACAAATTATCCATGATTTCTAAGAAGAGAAGATACATGCACCTCAAATTTAATATGAAGTGTTGGCCCACCAACTATGGCTTCTAACAATCACTCCTTGGACTCCATCTTAATAATAAGGCTAGTAAGCATGACAATCAGTGCTTCCTATCTTAATTTTTCCTCATAATCTCTCTCTCTCTCTTACTCTCCCTCCCTCCCCACCCCCCAATTTATTTTGCCTGGTAAATGATAAAAATTGAATATATTAATGAGGTTACCTGATATTTTAATATATTTATATATCATAAAATTTTTAAATAAAGTTACACATATCTCTTTCTTCAAACATTTACATTCTTTAGGGTAAGAACATTCAGTTGTTTTTTCTAACTTTTTTTCGTGTTTTGCTATTTGGTTTTATTTGTAGTACTGGGATGGAACCCAGGGACTAGCACATAATAGGGAAACACTCTCACTGAGCTACGTCCTGGCCATTTTTATTTTATTTTGGGATTGGGTCTCACTAAGTTGCCCAAAATGGCCTTGAATTTGCATTCCTCCTGCCTCAGCCTCCCAAGTAGCTAGAGTTACAGGCATGTACCACCACATTCAGCTCTTATAGTTTTTGGAAATACATAGTACATAATTGTTATCTATACTCACCCTATTGAGCAATAGTACACAAGAACTTCTCACTCTTACCTAATTATAACTTTGACCTATTGATCAACTTTCCCATCATCGCTTCTTTCCATATTTGATATGGCTACAGAGCACTTTGCATTTAAATCATGCTTTACAAAATCAACCTGAGGTGATACACCTGAACCACTGGATTTTTCCCCAGGGGGTAGAAAGATCCAAGAAAGATTAGAAACATTGCAGATTAAAAACAAAAACAAAAAGCCACATCCTCAAAGACACTAGCCTTAACATATACCATCTGAAAAAGAAGCAGTGTTTTAATTTTCTGGGGTTTCCATAACAAAATATCACAGACTGGGGGACTTTAACAACCAAAATCTATTTTCTCACAACTCTGGAGGCAAAAAGTCCAAAGTCAAGGTTGGGTTCTCCCACGAACTCTCTACCTGGCTTATAGATGGTTCTCTTCTTCCCATGTCCTCAGTGGGGAGGGTTGCCCCTCAATCTGTGTTGTCTGTATTCTAATCTGTTCTTCTAAGGAAGCAAATCAGAATGAACTGGAGTCCACCTCATTGACCTCATTTTTATCTAATTGCCTCTTTGAAGATGTTGTTTCTAAATACATTCTGAGAAGTTAGGCCTTCAGCATATGAATCTTAAGGTGACCCAGTTCGTCCCCTAACAGTGAGCCTGGGGAAACGTCTTTGTTTGCCTTGCCCTTTCCTTTTCAGGAACTTTCCTTTCTAAGAGGTTTCAGGTTCCGTTCCTTGGGGCTTGGTGAAGCAGAATAGCACGGCTGCAGAGTGTGGTGGAGGGAAGCGACTTCTATGATGATGAGCAGGAAACAGAGGCAGAGACTCC
This sequence comes from Sciurus carolinensis, assembly GCF_902686445.1. Lineage (NCBI taxonomy): Eukaryota > Metazoa > Chordata > Mammalia > Rodentia > Sciuridae > Sciurus > Sciurus carolinensis. The sequence goes on from NC_062215.1 coordinate 95,560,906, forward strand.
ACTTGCCAGATGAGATACATACCCCAAAGGCACGCCCCCGGGGACCCAACTGCTCCAGCCACACCCTACTTGCCTTCAATTACCACTCAGTTAATTCCAGCAGGGTTAAGATTCTGATAACCCAACCATTTCATCTCTAAACTTTTTTGCATTGTCTCACACATGAGTTTTTCAGGAATACCTCGCATACAAACCATAACATAGAGTATGTGAGAAGCTCATGTGACATTTTAATTGTGTGATGGTCAACATATGGATATAAACTTTCAAGTATATTTGCTTTAAGTTAGGGGTTAGTGTGGACATAGTGGTACATGCCTGTAATCCCAGCGACTAGGGAGGCTGAGACAAGATGATCACAAGTGTCAGCAACTTGATGAGACTCTAAGCAACTTAGCAAGATCCCCATCTCAAAATAAAATAAATAAATAAATAAATAAAAATTAAAGAGTGGGGATATAGCTCAGTGGTAAAGCTCCCAGGGTACAGTCCCTAGTATAAGTAATAAACACACTGGGGCCTATTAATTAAAAAGAACAAATTTCAATTTTGAAATTGTAGGCACGAGCAAACCAAACCAATGTGATATTTTGTGTCTTTTTATTACCTTTGAAACCACATTACCTTAGAGCTGCCTCAATCACCTACTCTTAAAGACAACTTTGGTCCTTGTTCTTCTAGACTAACTGTCATTTTCTTTCAAGCCTACCTGACATTTTCTTTATTGTCATGCAATTATTGAGTGCCAGTGGGATGCTACATCCAAAGAAGCGGCTAAAAGTGGGTAAGTAGTGCTCAAACACACATTTCCAACCCAGAGCTGCTAGAAATTATGTTCATGATTCAATAAATGGTTTTTTTGACTATTGCCCACACTGTGCCCCAGCATGACCTGGGTGAACTAATCCTGCTAGGGGTACTATTTTTGGATGCCATAAATCCAAGCTTCTGGCTATTTCTAGTCATTAAACATCCCATGGAACTTTTCATAACACCAAGGGTTTTTAATCCCCAGTTTCTGGCAAAATTCCAATTGGAATAATGATGTTCTGCTTATTGTACCTAAATTCTCATATGAAAGTATGAGGGACTCTTTTATTGTATCATCTCCACAATTAAGCTATAATCCATAGAGGATGCCATGTAGTTTTTAACATGAAAGAATTTATATATTTCTATAAGTTGCATTCCCAAACTCGATTCAGTCATTACTTTTCTTTAGGGTCTTCGAAATAATTTGTATGCTAGAATGTAGTCCATCAGGGCTAAATGTTATGTCGTCTTAAATCACAGGGTGTAGAACCCAGGAGTTCTCTCTAAGAGTCTCCTTTCTGGCAGCAGGAAAATAGAGCCTTTCTGCCTGAATTTCATTATTGTTCACATGATTGTTTGGGAATTTGGTTTCAACTCAGAAACACACAAAATGTTACAGGCAACTTGAATTCATTAGGTTCTTTTGATTACATGGGAAGTTAAGAAGAAAGAAAGTCTGGTCTTCCAATTCACCATACCCACATGAGTGAAGTTTCCAGTTTATAGTTATAGGGGGAAAAGAATATCAATTTTTCAAAGGTCTGGTCACCTAACATTCAAAAGATAAACAAAATGATCTCACTGAGGAGTTCCTAAAACCTAAAAGGCCTTTGAATGGGCCAAAAGTAACAGCTGCTCTTGCCAGAGAAGGGATCTGGCAGGCATCTAGTCTCAAGGTCATGGGCTGGAATGGAGAACTAGAAATACTGGCACCAGATGAGGGCAAGAGTGGAGGGCACAGCTATGGAGACTGCTAGCTTCTTCCAGTCCCTGCTTCACAAATGAAAGATTTAATTTGCCCCATAAAACAGGTGTGGAGGCTAGTGAGCAGGTTTTTGCCCTCAATACCTTTCAAATGCCCTGACATCTCTTGGGCATTAAGGGCAGATAACCAAACCAATTCCAGTGGGGCCTAGGAAATGTCCTTTGCAAAACTTTTCAACTTATTCTCTGATGGAGATTCCTATTCAAAGTTCTTCAGGAAGTTCAAGTGTCCAGCCAGCCATCTCAGATGAGGCATCTGCACCGTTTAACCAGGATAGAGCTGCCAACCCAAAAAGAGACAAAATTTAATGGTGCCACTTTGTAACCCTTTTTAAGCTTTACATAAAGAGTGCAGAATTTATGTATTCCACCTGCATTCCTTCACCACATTTGGACCCCTGATTCTTTCTTTCCATGTGTAGGGACAATGAAGAACAGCTATTCTGTATCTTCAAAATTCAGTTTGTTTACAAATGCACTTTTCTCCTACTTAATTTTGTTTTATTACTACCAAAATAGCATTCTGACAAGACTGAACAGAATTCCTCATGGAATAGACCATCAAATATTGGGCATATTTCCTTCCGGTCAGTGGGACAATAAATAGCACGTCTCACCCAATTCAGATATAAGAAAGGCTTGATCTAAGTTAAGATAGCTTAGGAAAATAGAGATAACAAGCTTTAAAGAAATAGTATATATTTGGGACTTTATTGTACATATGATTCCAAGAATTTTCACCCCTTCTCAAGAAATTATAACAAACTGGAAAACTATGAAAATGTATTTGGTGAAAGCCTAAGAGTTACATTCTCGTTTAAGCTGTTTCTACTTTTTTTCCTCTTCAAATTTTGAAGCACTGTCTTTAAAACTGTTACATACCCAGAAGGGTTGGCAGAATTGGGACTGGAATAAAATAGGATATGATTTGTAAAATCATCTTCATATATTTGAATAAGGTATGCTTCCCCCTCTCAAACTTGCTCTGTAAAATGGCTCTTATAGCAGTTGATAACACCATAGTGTGAATCTGAGTGCTAGCTCTCTGAGTAATATTTGCATTTTGGATCTCATTTCTAATTGTGGAATGAAATAATCTGTTCCAGATAAAAGAATTTTAAGTTTCAGCCCAGAAATTATTTTTGAGCTCTACTTGATCACCTTTTTTTTTTTTTTTTTTTTTTTTTTGGGTAGCTTAAAGGGAAGACTCACAGAAAGTAGTTTTTCTTGAGAGAATATTCTCTTCCTGCCAATTTTGCTTTACAAAACTACATTGTTTTACATTATGTATGTTAATCAATGCACTTGGAGACTGTAGGGAACTGGAAGGACTTAGAGCTGGAAGGACTTTAAAGTTTATCTAATCCAATACCCTCATCCAGAGTTTTCAAAATAATAAATATACAGCTGTCTTTAAACTAATCTCTGATACAAACATCTCACTACTTCATTATGGTCTTTCCCCAGATGAATCTCCATCAGTGACATGATTAGTACCTGTCTCTGGTGTGTGTGCCTTTACATCTGAACACGTCCATTTACACAAGCCCAGAAATAAAGAGATATAACCCTTGAAGTGAGCTGTAGAGCCACCCACCATGGATTATATGTAGTGAGTTATCTTCTGAAATATGGTGATGAAGTTGCTTGGAGCAAATCCTTATTGACCAGTAATAAACATGTGCAATAGCAAACTGGTGTCAGAGAAGGAACCCTTGGTCAGCAAAAACAGAGAAGTTAACACAGCCAATGAGGAAAAGTCACTAATCTGAGCTTTCTCAACCCAGTGCTCCTTTTTGGAGCTAACCAGACACAGACACCTACAAATAGACATACATCTATCTTAAGATGAAATCACTTAACCATCATTCATCCATTTTTCAGCAAATGAATGCTAACACATTATCAAGTTTCCAAGGAATTATTCAAATCATTATAGTGTACTATAATTTCTGTTTTTCTATTACTAAAGATTATGCTGAGTTATTGAATGGTTATGTGAATAAATGACCAAATGAATGGGGTAGAATTTATTCTTGTTATTGATAACAGACATCACATAGACCCTGGCATGACTTATAGGCTTAACATTCCAAAGCTAGAGATCACAAGTTACCACAACATGATGGAATTTGAACTTTAATGAGAGTATTTCATTTCAACTCATGTTGTCTTGTGGAGCCATGATGTCATCTGAGTGTAGTTAAGTCATAAATGGTGACATGTTCTCCTACTAAAATGTAGTTTGCATTTTACTAGGCTTTTGTGTCCTATAATATGGGAAAAGGTGGGAATCCAAATATCTACATTGTCTCCTTTCTATGATGGAAAAAACTTGATGTGTTTTCATGAAAAAAAAAACTATAATTTTGCAATTATATAACAAAAAGAAATGCTGGTCAGGATTTACAATAAAGGAATTCACAAAATAAAATGAAAACAATACACATGTCTGTTTTAGTCAGATTTTCTCACTGCTGTGACTAAAAGATCTAACCAGAACAATCTTAAAGGAGGAAAAGTTTATTTGAGGGCTCACAATTTCAGAGGTCTTAGTCCATAGAAGACCAGCTCCATTCCTCAGGACTCAAGGTGAGGCTGAACATCATGGCGGGAGAGTGTGGCAGAGAGAATCAGCTGTCATCATCAGGAACAGAGAGAGACTCCGATGGCCAGATACAAATATATATCCAAAGCCACACCTCAATTCCCACCTCCTCCAGCCACAACCTACCACTTCAGTTATCATTCAGTTAATCCCAATCAGGAGATTAAATAACTGATTGGGTTAAGACTCTTACAACCCAATCATTTCTCCTCTGAACCTTGCATTGTCTCACACATGAGCTTCTGGGGGACACCTCACATCCAAACTATAACATATGTCTGAGTTCAAATCATGTTTTGGGTTAGAATGTTCTTAGAAAGCACATGTAAGTTCATTCCCAAATCTTAATTAGGATATCCTAACTTCTTGTTGCTTTCAATTGTAGTGTATTTGCCAAAGATGGACATAGTATACAACATAGCACATGACACAGAAGAGGATAGGTTCAGAATTTCACAACCATCTCAGGAGGTCTGATTTTAAAAAAAAGAAAGAAAAGAAAAGGCCTAACAGTACACTATGTGTCATTTGCGGCACTTAGGAGTTGTCTAAGATCTTCAGTAAACTTCAAACACAAAGAAAAGTGACCTAGATCTTCATTGCAGGGCATATTTCCAGGGGGTATGTCATGCCAGCTATGTATTCTGGAGGATAACTCCTGCACTCCAACATTTCCACTGTGCTTCAAATGTCCAGTAAGAGGGTCTAGAACACACCTTTCATCTAGTAAGCAATTGACAAAATTTGTTGATTTAAGACTGATTACATGTCTAATCATTTGTTTGACATCACCATCTTCATTCACTTTTATTCCAAATGCAACCAACAGCCAAGATCCCAGAAGGCTCTGGAATGAAGAGGAACATTTCTGCAACAAAATGTTTAATTGGTTACCTCAGTTAAGAAATGAAGGGAATCATCCAGCAAGTTTTAAAAGGCAATGCAGGTCTCTTTGGGGTAATAGGCTAAATCTAACTAATTCAGTCCATCCTCTGTATAAACTTAGGGAAAGAAATAAGTAGGACAGGTATGAAAAAAAGATGAATCAAGAAAACTCAACAGCTTTTGGGACCTCTTGAATTCTAGATTCAAAAGAAATGATTTTTGGAGGAAACAGAATACTACTAATGCCCATTAATTGAGGTAACTAAAATCTAACCACTGTTGAGAATATGTTGGTAATTTGTTCTCTGTGCTCATTTTTCTGCTGACATTGTCCTGTCCCCAGTTTTGTGCACAAGTAAGCCCACTGATTCAACCAGCCATGAATACCATGGGTCAACCAGGAACCAAGAAGGTTCTTTTCAAGGGAAACATTCGGGTGATTGTGGTTGCTAGCCTTATGAATCACGAATAGGGCTAGGATCAGAGATTATTTACGGGTCATGCCCAGAATGGTTAAGCTGAGAAATTCTCTCAAGTAAGAATCTGCCCTACTTTGAATGGATATTCTCATGAAATCAACGTGACTTGAGTGGAGCATGGTCCATGGCTTCCAGTGTTCAAGCCTACAAATCTCCAAATGTTTAAAAGCTAACAATGTGGTAGGAAGCATTATATGTGGAGAGAGAAAGATGAATTTTGAAATCCAGGGACAAATTAAGTCTAAATATTAAATTCATTTAGTGTTTCCCTTAAGTAAACACATGAATAGATATAATCTGATGAATGTAGTGCATGTATTCCAGCAATAGCATTGCCACAAACAAAATGAATATCTCATTTTGTAAAAGTAATTTGAGAGTTTAATTCCTGCAAACCCTATCTGTTAGTACATTTCATCGTGAACTATAGTTTATTGGGCAACTAAAACTTAGCCAAAGAAGGTGTCAAGTTCAAATATGAGTGGCCCCTCTGGCTAAATTGGAGATAGTGGCAATGACACTGCAATCATGTGCACTTGATCTTGCAGAAGACACTTCAGTACCAAGCATTTGCAAATGTGCCAAATTCTCCAGAACTTTGATGCAGGGGAAATATTTAAGGATAGAAATAGAAAACTATGCTATAAACTAAAAGCAGCCTTGCAAGTAATTACATGCCCACTTCTCAGGGTGATAAATTACATTTGCTCATGCTTTTTATACTGTTTCTATGACTTATGAGAAGATTCTAGGTAATCTTTTTCTTCTCCCTGATGCAAGTAATGCATCAAGGCCGTACATGTCAATCTGGAAAAAAGCAAGTTTGAGTATTATCTAGAGCCAAAAAACAGGTTGTGAGAAAATGTAGCAACTAAAATATTAGGCTGAAAAATAAGGAAGGAGGGGGCTGGAGTAGAGAATCATTGAAGACCAGTTCACGCCACTGGTAGTGCAGCTGTGAGAAATAAAACTCAACTGTGATCAAAATTGCACTTGACAGCCTGAAGACAAATGGAGGGCCAGAGACAGACAGCTTCTTGAGAAGACTTGGCACCCACAAGTTTAGTCAGAGCAGTGTGCAAGGAAAATAGAATACAGATGGGGATCAAGGCAGTTGGGACATGGTAAAGGAAGAGAGTGTAAACATTAAGTCCATCAGGTAAACATCAATGCAAAATGGTAGTCCCAAGGCATGTCAGCTGTAGATGCTCAGAATTGGTCTCCTGGGACTTGAATAAGGTTCCCCCACCCTCAACATGAGTAGGACCTTCTCTAGAACAGTTCACATGCCATTGACCTTCTTTGTACTCCCTTCTCAGCCAACTACAGTTTGCTTCAAGACAACTAACTCATTCATCCCAGTTGAATGAGTTCTTTTTTTTTGGTTGTGTTCTTTCACAGTGATCATGTGACACCCAAGCAAAGGACTGTTTCTAACAAATCACCCAAATATGAATTCTGGTGGCATATCTCTTTTAATTTATAATCATCTCAGTGTGTATGGGGGGGGGCGGTGTTTATCTTGCCTGGACCTCTACCTTAAACTAATTTTGTCTAACCTTGAACTGACAAAGTTGTATACATTTTGTCTATTGTTTTAGAGTAAAATTATTCCAGAGATTTTCCAATAGTTTTCCCTTTTAGAGTTTTAAATTTTAGAGAGTTGTTTGTGAATATCTAGTTCAATCTCCTTCTTCTATGGGAAATCTTTCTAAAGCAAACTTGATCACGAATCAGTCCTATCCCCTCTGGGAGAAGTCTTGCTGGAAAGTTCTTTTGCAATACTGATTCTCAAATAGTTCTGTCTGTCTTATCTCTGTTGGTTAACTGAACAAACACAGAACCTCTTCTTCATGATAGTATTACATAAATATAAAACTGACTTATTTCTGTAATATTTTCTTCTGCCAGTTTAATTTTCCTGGTTTCTTATCTTTTTTAACTTATAGGACTGTCTGTACTTTTACCACCCTATTCATCCTCTTCTGCATACTTTCCAATCTCCCCATGCTCCTCTCTAAATATGGTACCAGGATGAAATATCCTGACATAATCCAAGCCAATACTGAGAACCAGGACACTGAAACTTCCCACAAAATAAATAAGTTTCAATCTATGCAAACTATGATCTTCTTGACTTTCTTTAAAATATTTTTTAGTTGTAGAAGGACACAATACCTTTATTTTATTTATTTAGCTTTATGTGGTGCTGAGGATCAAACCCAGTGCCTCATACATAATAGGCAAATGCTCTGCCTCAGCCCCTTCTTAGCTTTTTAATAGCTACATTATACTCTTGGGTCATATTGAGTACATCATCAACCAAATTTCTCAACTTTCTTTCTCTTTTCTATGCAATCAATAGTATCATTTTCTATCCTCCAAAGATGTCCATGAATATGAAGAAGGACCATGACTTAATGTTCAAATAAGGCCTAAAATTATGCAAAATCAATATATGGATCAGCACTGGACCTAAAATATTAACTAATGAAGTTATCCTTTACCAAAATAATCTAGGTTTCATTTTTTTTTCAGTTAATTTCAACTCATTGGGGTAGAGACAGTTCAGGATGGGATAAAATGACATGAACATGAGTATAGGTGGCAGAAGAAATTGATGTGTCCAACAAATGGCAAAGTTGTCAACTAGACAACATAAAATCCACTGGGATTAGTAGGAAATAAATCTAGAAATATAAACTTAGATAATATTACAGGGACTCTTTAAAAATAGACTGTGACATTTTGTTTTAAAATTAGTCATTAAGGAGAATTTAAAGATATTTGACCAATTAATGATAGCATAAGACCAACTATTTTCATATAGCAGCTAGATTTTATATTCATTCTTGAAGATAAATTCTCTTTAGTAAAACCCCACTCTAGAAAGGCTTGTCTAATGGTGACATGAAAATTTGACAGGGCAAGTACAGGTAGAACCCGGAACTGAGAGAGACCATGGAATTGAATATGGTTTTCAACCAAGAGATTACAAAATCTTTAACCAGAGTAGAGTGGCAGAAAGAAAAACAAGCCAAGATATATTGGACATTGGAGAAGTGGTGATTGGATTTGATAACTGATTGGAAGCAACATAGTAAAAGAAATCAATCACAACCACAAAATTTCAATCTTAATTGGGAGAATGGTAATTTATTTAGTAAATAAAAAGACAAGCTGGAATTTTTTATGTTCTTAAATAATGAAGGATTATTTTTTTGGATGATTTAATATGTATGTGTCTCTGGAATATCTACAGGAAAAAGTTCCAGATCAGAGGGTTGTAAATATATGTGTGGCACTGACAAATCATATTGACATTAGGAAAAATGGAACATCTCAATGTTTTAGAAATAAATAGGAATTTCAAATGAGAGGAAGTAAAAAGAAAAGAGGAGGATTTCAAGAACCAGCAAAAGAAATAGGAACTCCATAAACAATATGGGAAGAGAATTCATATGGGGTTATCATTAAAGGCAATAAAGAAGAAAAGATGCGGACAGAGTATGTGAGCAAGCAGGAAGAGATGATCCTACAGAGAGTCTAAAGATGAAAGAGCTCATGATAGGCCCAGGTGTGGTCCAAAACCCTCTGGAAGAAGCTTGAATCTGAAATATGACCTTTCCATCACCTGAGGGGAGCAGACCTACTTGCTAGGAGGAAGTTCATTGCAGCAGTAGAATACTGTGATGGTTGAGAGAAGCAATTGGCACTCTTCAGAATCCATGTCCTTTCGGAGATTCCCAAGAATGAATTATTCAAGATAAAAAAACAGGTAAAGATATTACAATCACATACCTGAATTTTCCATCTGACAGGGATTGAAAGAAACACAGTCATGAGGTTGTGGGATTCTATAGATTGGTGGACAAAGGCAGTAACAAGGCAGAGTCCAAATACTGCAGATTATGGCATTCAAGACAGGTTCCAAAACATAGATTCTAGTACAGAAAAGAAAGAATAGAGACAGAAATTGGGCAGTTATTAGTATTTGGAATAAACTCAAGGTTCAAAGATCAGCAAGGGTTTCCAATTGCTTCATTTTAAGCACTGGGCTAGAGTCCCAAAATATCTGCCTAGGCTCAGGATAGTGTCTAGAATCTGGGGCAAGTTTAAACCTGTATGAGCTTCCAGAGGCCATAGTATAAAGACTTTTTGGACTGCAGAGACTAAATTTGACCATAAGAAAGCCTAGGACTAGCAGATTCAACCAGGATGTATGGGAACTGGTGTGAAAGCTAAATAGACCAGCACTTTTGTCTTCATTCTGCCTCTGCTCCACCTGGCAAGTGCTTCTCTCTGGGACTCCATCTTCTCAGCAATAAGGGAGTTGGCCTAGATCTGTCTAGCTTATAATTGACCAGAAGCAAGTAGAACATAGAAATGTGGAAGGGAAGAAGAATCATCACTGGAAAGGAATATCTGGCTATTTCAATGTACTCAGTCAGTTAGGAAGCAACAAAGCTGGATGACAGTGATGGGGGTGGGATTCCATGGGCCAGTAGAATGGAATGAACATTAGCTGAAGGGATGTGCAAAGGGAGAGAGGCCATGAGAAACTGCAGGGCACAGTGACTGAAACCTTTGCAGTCAGGCCAGTTCAGATTCTGGCTCAGCCACTTACAGGTTACAGGTCCTTGGACAAACCACTTGATTTCTATAAACCTGTTTTGTTTTGTTTTGTTTTGTTTGTTTGTTTGTTTATCTATAAGGTGGAAGTAATGGTTCCCTCATGATTTTCATTTAAAAAGTATGACCTTTGTGAAGACATTCAGTAAGATAATATATGCATAGCAATTAGTAGATAGCAAGGGCTGTCAGTATGCTCAAACTAGCTCAAATAATAAGAGAAGGACACAGCTGAGAATAAATAAAGGAAACTCATGGTGACTTCTTACCATCAGAGTGGTATAACTTTCCTTTATACCACTCTGGTCTTAAAGGGAGAATAGATGAAGCTGCTAATGAAAAGTAAGGGGAAGAAGAGGAAGTTAAAGTGTCCCTAGAAGGCAAACAGGTGCCTTACTGAAGGACTAACCAGAGTAAGAGAGAGAAAATGAAAAAGGAAAGGGAAAGGCCATTTGATTGGGAGACCAGTAGAAGATGACAGTTCAAAAGCCCAAGCCTGGGGGATGAGAATCTCTGGTTCAAAAGAGATTGGGTGAAGCAGGAGGTTTGGAAGATGCAATCAGGGGAAGGAGTCACAAAAACTAAAGAATTGAAGGGGACATGGAGAAAAGTAAAAAAGAAAAATGCTAATAAAATTTCTGGAATGATATACAAAAACCTGTTTTCTTGCAAAGAAGGAAGCAAAGATGGTGGGGAGAGACTTAATTTCATATGACATTCTATATATATATATATATATTTTTTTTTTTACTATTTTGCCACCCATATGTGTTGTTAGTTAATAAAGACAAAGTCATAATAAAACATAAATAGAGGCATCAGAAAGGAAATGACCCAAAGGATGACTTGGTCTACTAAGTCTCCCCCTGAAAAAGGGGAAGTCAAAGTGCTCAGAGACTCATTGTCCAAGAGTCTACCCTGGGCCTCTTTCTCCCATCTTTCTTATAAATGCACAGAGGCATCTTACAGGTGTTTTTCATGCTAGTGATAAGATAAACACATAACTAAGCCTAGTGAAAACCACCATCTAGATTCCTGAACAATTGCCTTAATTATAATTTGTAGAGTACCTTCTCAAGCACCAGGTTTCAATACAATCTTATTTAATCCCCATTGTGAGGCCCTAGGAGAAAGGGGCTGTGATTTTCCTCACTTTACAGATGAATGTAACAGCGTTTGCCTGAGGTCATTGAGACAGACAGTGACAGAACCAGGACTTGATTCCTCTGTGTCTACCTTTCCACATTTTAAAGATAAATTTCAAAAATGGAAATAACTTACAGGAAAATAGTTTTAGGCTTTTCACTCAAGAGAAAATAAATGAATCATAATTTTTTCTTAATATTTTATATTGTACGATTTTTCAGCCCATTCTTCTCTGAATAACTTTCTGTATTAGTTTGTTTTAGAATGTTCTCTGGAAGAATGTATTTAAAGGTCCAAGGTAGAAAAATTAAAATAAGATAAAAACTTCAAAGAATGGGAAAAAAAAGTACTACAAAATATCAGGGTTTTGAGCATAGGAAGTGTGGAAAAACTTAGCAAGAAAGTTCTAAAAATGTAATTGTAGCTCAGTAGCACTATTAAATATGTATACTGTGGTCTTTTTTGACAATTGTATTAATCCCTTTACAAAGCCTTCGGAAGTTCCAACACAGAAGCATGGGTGCTGTTTTGATCTATTTATTACTCTTAAGTGTTCAGAGAACTGTCCCTATTTTCTAATTAACACTTTTAAAGATAAAAAGCTATGTATTAAATCAATCTGAATGATGGTTGTTTGTGAATCCCACAAGATAAGGCAATTTGCATGTTCACTTTGTACTTACAAACTAAATCTGCACATCTCCAAAGCAACTCCTTATGATGTAAACCTTTTGTGAGTATTTGTAACTTGAAAGAAAGTTTGGCCTACTGCAGAAGCAGTGCCAATTATCTAAAGGGCTTCGTTACCGAATATGATTAAGATACAAAGATATTGGGATTGTTATTTTATATTGTTTGCCGTGGAATTCGAGGAAATGACTTTTAAAACACCCAGGATTACAGATTATTACCTCTTAATAGGGGACTAACACAACTCATTTCCCCCACCCATTAACTGCTTTCAAAAGTAGCCAGTTGCCACTCACTTGGGGTAAAGTTCCTTTGATATGAATTAAATTGCCTGCTGATGAAATGCACCTTTCAGCGACCTGTTTGAGTTTCAGCTGATGCTGTAGCACACTCCGTGATGTGAATTCCAGCATTAGTGCTAAATCGCAGTGGTGATTTATTATTGGATTTTCAGTCCTGATGAGTCAGCTCTGTACGATGTTTACCAAATTAGACTTTCAAGAACAATGGCACTTCTCTCATTAAATAGAAACCTTTGTTGCCAATACAGGCTATTATTTCCACATGGTTGTGGTGTGGTGTGTTCACACTTGGGGCTCTCATCAGATAGGGTTTCTTTGCTTTTGCAGGATCTGTCTTCATTGGACTTTACGTACTCAATCAACTTTGAAGCCATGTGTAAAAGCCCCAGTCTTCAAAATGCAAGAACGGATCCTTTATCTTCTCTAAACAGTTCAACCTGTGCTTTCCCTCTGCCAAATAAGTCAAGAAACCAGAAATATCATGTTGACTAGTGAAAATGGTATCCTACTAATTTTTTTTTCTTTTTTCCCTAAAGAAAATAAAAAGTTATGTCTTCCATTGATTGATCTCTTACGAATAGCTCTGTAAAAGGTAAGAACTGAAAAAGGTGTTGGGACAGTGGGTGATATGGGAATGTGATACTGACTTTTTCTGGGGGAAAAGCAGAGGATATTTTTCTTATTCAATAAATAGTTATTGGCCTTCCACTACATAACAGGTGCTGTGGTATGAATATAAACATGAAATCCTTGTCTTTGTGGAACTTTCTTTCTAGAAAAGAAGATGGGCACAAAATAAAGGCAATAATCATCTAACACAGTGTCCATAGTGTAATTTCTATGAGTACTAGATAGGTCCACTAAAACTGAAGAACTTTAGCAAATGCTAACAAACTAAGGTCTGCTTATTCTAAGAGCAATTTTGTAACCATTTTAATAAGAAACTTTTGTAACACATTCTCATACAGCAACTGCTTCTTGGGAGCCCATGCACAGTTTTCACTTATAAATTCAACCTAATCATCATAGCTCTTTGTATTTAGATCTAAACTGAAATGATCAGAGAGTGAAACATTGCCACTAATTCTGGGCTTGTCTGGTATGATCCATTCATAGAAAAGCAACTATACAACCTTTCAGTCACTATTATTAGGTAATTAACAAAACCATACTTTTTTCATTATTATGTAAGGATTATAATGAGACCATGTATGGCCAAATAAAACATATTAGCATCTAAAATCCTAAAGCAATGGATCCCAGCATTTGGCTTTTGTTCCTACTGCAAAACACATGGCAAATGGTGCTCACACGTGGCACGTAGCTCCATGGATGTTTAAGGATTTATGCAATCGCTGGGAACATTGCTATACTTCCACCCCCTTCTCATTCACTGGAGTATGCACCGGGGAGTATCTGCAAGTGAGAATGAAATTACTATAGGAATAACCTTGAATCCTCTGCTCTAATTTATTTTTAAGTAAATCAGTTGAAAATTATTATTAATCACAAATTACTTGTGAACTACCTCCCAAAGAATCACAACAAATGTATGTGCCACAACAGTGCATTTAGAACCACTGACCCAGACTAAATTGTCCTATATTTAGATAATCATATGTGCACCGAATTTTTATAAATTAATTGTGTAGTTAAACACCAATAATCAAAGCCAAATAGTGCCATGGTTTATACATTTAATTTGCTTTATTAGTATCGTCTTCTCATGCTCTCTTTCATACCATAGATTTGGTGGAGAAGGGAGGGAGAGCCGGTTATCTCACCCTAAAGCAGGTACTTCCTTTTCTCTGCAGCCGCTGTGCTTCTCAGACCTCTACTGACAAGGTGTTGATATGTGGAAGTAGTTAGCTCAGGTCGAATGTTCTTGCAGCCAGCCTGTGAGCACTCACTTCAATGGAAAGCTCTGTGGTCCCTGCCAGCTCCTCTGGTCCACAGATGTCTCAGGATGCAGCCCCACCCTTGCTTAGTTGCAGCAGTGGGATTTGCAAATGATCAGCACACCAGAGTTGTAACCAACTTTAAGGTGGACTTCAACGAAAGGTAGGCAACTCCCCATCTTCAGAAAAGTGCTTTTTAATGTTTGACAGACTTCAAAAAACCTTTGTAAAGAATTCAGGTGGGACATTTTGCTCTTTCTGTAAATGAGTCAGTTGCTTATTTGGGGGTAAATGTGGTTTTACATACCCTAAATTTAACCATAAATCCTTCTGAAAATGCAAACTGAAAGCACGCTTTCCTTCCCATTAAATTCCATTATACGAAAAGAAAGATCTGAGTAGAGCTGTAACAGGATCTAAGCAGAGCTGTAAACCAGAACTACAGGACTGCCTTGTAAATAGTACAACATAAGAAGACCAGGGAAGGGCTGCCTCTCTGCTCTGTCTCTACCAGCAGTTGCTCTGTAAAGGCAGATGTATACATGAAGCTGGTTGCCTAAACACAAATAGCATGATAGTAGAACCATGTAGCTTTTTTAAAAATTACTATTATTGTGAAACTGGAAAAATGTTCAATAGAAAATGAAATCACTAAACATCATGTCTATGAAGTAATATAAATGAAAACTTTGTCAAATTAGGATTTCCAAGGGCATTAAGAAAAACTATAGCTAAAAGGCAGATTTAAAAATTCAACAAGAGGAACTGAGTATGAGAGAAAAAAGAAAAATGAAGGAAAAGAGGATAAAGAGGTAGAGTAGAAGCAAAAGATGAACAAGAAAAGAAGGGAAATGGAGAAGGAGGAAGGAAGGGACAAGAAAAGAGAAGAAAGGAAAGAAGGGAGATTGAGAAGAACAGAATAAAATATGGAAGGTAAGTACACTAACATACAGTTATTTAACACTGCAGTTTCAGAGTGGATCAGCAAAAAGTTAGAAAACACAGGTGTCTCTGTAATTGTGATACATTGGGAAAATTCACACTGTTAAATGAGCCTCACATTCTCACTTCTACCTGCATGATACAGAAACACACTGTTAGTTTACTGGGCTAAAATCCAACAGATGCCAAAATCAGTGCATAAGGGTGGAGACTTGAGAGATCCTTTTGCCTTGTGCTCTCTAATATCAAAGCATAGAATTTGTACAATTGTATTTTACATGGTATTAATAGGACACGTTTATTGTACCCTTAGATTGAATAATTTTAAAACATGCCACTACTTTTATAAGAAAAATATTCTTAAGACATGTTAAAAATTCAGTGCTAATTTCTTTTTCATGGAGAAATCTTTGAAAGGTTAAACATTCAAATCAGTTCACAATCCTAGGGGTTAGAAGTAAGCTAAAGACAGAGAAAATGATGCAGAACTAGAGAAAGGGAAATGAATTGTGTGAAGTCTGGGATACCAAAGTAGACATAAAATCAAAGAAGATACTTGGCCCCTCTTACAAAGTGGATTTTAAAAGCTAAACGTAACATCTATGCTTTAGATTATATTATAGGAGCATTTTCTTTATGAAATTGTTGTTTACAAAAGAACAGGTCATATCTGAGTGTCTGGAAAAGCAAATCATCCTATTAATTACAAACTTATTTTGTACTGAAGACCTTTGTTTCCACTGTAAATGTTTTTCTTAATGAAGACAACATTGGAGAAAAGTTTCCATCTCCATAATATTAGTTTATGCTGACCACATGGTTAGAAATTATGATTTCTAAGATCTTTGTCTAACACATATATAGATTTATATTTCTACAAATATAAATTATTTATTATTTTGCTTCTCCATTCATCAATCTGTAAACGGAGAAAATACAGAAAATGCATATATTATGGATTTGTTTGTCTGCACTCCATTATGGAGCAATCCTTACCCACATTTAAAGATTTATTTAAAGAGAATTTAAATGTAAACAGATTCATATGCACGTGCATACATAATGGAAGAAATAAGGAGAAAATATTATGTATAAATTTTTTTTGTACAAAACGCCACTTCTTACATGTATAGTTTTTGAGGTATTCTTTCCGAAACAGAAATTCTTTTTTCCTCTTATCAGTGTAGGGTGATGAGAAAAAATGATACTGTATTTTTAATATTCTGGAATTATTTCTTGATGTTTATCCCACTTAACCACAAAGACACTGTCACAGCACCATGTTGGCTGCTCACATTGTACAAAAGAATTAAGCCTGAATTCTCAAAGTGTAAATTTAAAACAAAGGTGATTGCTGGTATATAAAGTTGCACCTGGTTTGGGTTTTCTGGGTGGCAGAGAGGAAGAAAGGGAAGTGATGTTTTACTTCCTTTATCCTGGGTCCTTAATGCCTCTTTGTACAATTTATTCACTTCTAATATTTAAATGCATTTGTAAATCCTCTGAAGGTTAAGTAGTGTCATTACTCTTTTGTAGTATGTTTTTGTTATGTATACATCACAGTTTTGCCAAAATTTCCCCATTACTCCTCTCCATTAAATAACAACAAACTGTGAGAGTTAGTTCTGCATCAGCAATTCAATTTCCTTATGAAAAATTGGCCTTCTTTCTTTAGGTTTGTGAGCATTCAGACCAATATCACTCTTATTCAACAAAAGAAAAGGAAGGCAACTCGAGTGGCAATCTGGCTTTACTTGCATTTTCCGGATGCCATTTTGATCTTTACAACTCAGACTGTGGGCATCATTTCTTTGTGTCCCTGTGAGCGGCAGAATAAGGCAGCTGCATGCATGAAACTTCTAGTTTTAACACTTTGCCAAATTGACTCTGAGATTTAACCAAATACCCTCACTAGTTTGTAGAATGACATATACCTTTGCTAAGAAAATGCTTACTATGCCATCAAGCCTCATTCTCTTTTAAACCTAAACACAAATCACAATCAGTTCACGGACATAGTGTTTTCCTGGGAATGTCCAAGTTGCTGGGTTTCTGGTTGTTTCTTTGAAAGGCATCAGTACACTGCATTCCAGGTACTTCCCTGTGGAGAGTTACAAAGGCCTGGGTACTATCAGTGCCATGCCTCAATCCTGCATATGAGCATTATATCTCCAGAACAGGTGCTAGAACCAAACACCAAGACCAGCTAAAATTCTTGCAGCCTTTTTCAGAAGATAATAATAGGATTTTAGGCAATTTTGACAAAAATGTTGACATTCACTGAATTGATGTGTCACATAAATAGGGAAAGTAACTGAGCAGTGTATGAATTGATCTGTCATCAATAGAGCTGTAGATCAGATGGCAATATGATCATTTTTAGCGCAGTTCTTCCCATCCTTTGCTCAAATGCACCAAATGAAGCGCCCATTTGCTGACTGGAAACTCACAGTTGAGGTCGACTGATGATGCAGTGCAAAGAAGCCTGTTCTATTCCTCTGCTCTAGAGTAAGCCATGCCAACCTTCACCTTTAAATAGCTACATACTTAATTATGCCATGTCTAGAAATAAAGTTCAGTCACAGTTCACTAATAACATGCACCCACCTGAGAGAGAGAGAGAGAGAGATAGGAGACACAGAGAGAGAGAGAGAGAAAAGAAGAAGAAAGAAAAAGAAAAACCAAAAAGGCAGCTCAGTGCCAGGTTGCAATATAAAATACAGCATTTATTTGAAGGCAAATTATAATAAATTTAAAAAGACTATAACAAAAATACTCTAAATTTTTAAAAGGGTGATATTATTTTCCTATTTTCCTATAAAACTTTAGGAAGTCATGGATTAACTTAAGCAAACAGAACAAAAACTGAACCCAAAGAAGGTACAGTAGCTACTTTCTTGAAAACAAAACAATCTTTTCGTTCCTGCCATTTGTCTGAATTCTTCCTCCGGGCAAGCTGGACAGCTGCACTAGTAGGTTTTTTAGTCATGGGTTGTAAGCCCCACCTGGCTAGGTTTGTTTAGCAGACAGCTGGCAGAATTAAATAAAAAGAATGGGACACAAAATGCTTCCCCCAAAAAAGCTGAGAGAATACTTTTGGGATGTTTTAGCCTTTTGGAGGTTTATGTTTTCTTTCTGCTTTTATCTTGCCTATATTCACATATGTGGATATATCTCATGGATATTTTCTCTCAATTATAACGCCGTAGCTGAGGTAAAAATACGCATAAATGAAAACATCAAGTAAGCATGTCTTGAACGACTTTTTTTTTTTTTAGTTAGAAACACCAATTTGCAGTTTATAAGTCCCAAGAATGACA
Organism: Sciurus carolinensis; assembly: GCF_902686445.1. Taxonomy (NCBI): domain Eukaryota; kingdom Metazoa; phylum Chordata; class Mammalia; order Rodentia; family Sciuridae; genus Sciurus; species Sciurus carolinensis. The sequence continues at coordinate 95,579,605 of NC_062215.1, forward strand.
TCAGTTTTAAATTACCATTTTTTTATTTCTGCATTTTCTTTGCTATTTTTTAAAGCCAATAAAATAGATTTTCTTCATCTGGAATGTTCTTTCTCACTTAAAGATAAGAAGGAGCCTAAATTGTGGGAATGGCATCCTTCTGCATCTGTTTCTCTCACAAACCTATCAAATATCTAATTTTTGGCATGACTGCTGACTCCGACAGGGGGGTGACATAAACCAGCTTTGTGGTTACATGTTTCACTTTTAATCTCATGGAAATAAAAATCAGCACTGAAATGTCCCCTTACATGTGACAATTTGGGACTCTTTTCCAAAAGCTCAGGCAGAGGGACGTTAACCTGGTTAGGCTAACACACAGCATATGCAGAAGTGTCCCATCTTTCTGCTACAGATGAATGCAAGCCTGCCTTCTGAGCTTTGTTCCCCTCTGAAGCAGGAGCTACAAACAATGGGAACTGCAAATCAGTGGCAGTAAAATGCCAAATAATGGCTAGAAAAGCATATAAGAATGAGGAGATAAGGTAGCTCAATTAGTAACCACACAACTTCTGTGTATTTTCTCTTTCCATAAATGTGACAAAACCAGTGGAATATTTCGACCATCCTGATGGATTCACTACTTAGCACGAGGAGAATCCAGGCTTTCCACTAAACTCAGTAAATACAGTACAAAAGGTTCAAAAAAACCATAATGGTTTGGATATGGTTCCTGATTGGAGGAAGTCCATGAAAATAGATTCCAACTTCTTATAAATGAGCAAGGGGGAGAACATGCTTATTTTAAAGGCAGCTCAGCTCTGCAGGAAGCATTGCTGCTGATAGCTCGGCCTGCACCTACGAGATGACAATGAATGGCCACTACGGCAAGAGAAAAACTATGGAGAAGTTCAGATCTATTTCCGTCATCCACAGAAATACTGAATATTACAGACCAGGCCAGAAAAACACTCTTTAATTCATTACCTAATACTTGCTTTCCAGCACGAAAGCCTGACTTGGCCCCTCTCCACCCAGCCTATACATCTCTCTGTGCAACAGAGACTTTATGGAGCCAGGCATGATCTGTTCATTGCAGAGGCCCAATTCTCTCTAAGCACTGATATCAATATCATACATTTCAAATACAAGGGAGGACTGGGCAGGCTTAATCCCCGGAGCCCAAGTAAGCTGAGCACAGTCTCTAGGGAGGCTATTGGCATAGAGCAAAAAGACAGCGTTGCCATATATGCTTTCACGTGGTTGGCAGAATGGGTCCCCATCAAAGACTAGGAAAACATGCATGGTGAGAAGGGAGGAGTGAGGTCATTCTAGGTTCCTGTCTGACCCTTAAAGACAATCCAATCTTGGCTGTCATCTGACAGTGTTGTATTTAGTATGATAGATACAATTACATCCCTCTAGCCAGATAATTATAGCACTGTGCATCTTCCATGTATTGGTGGCTTAGCAGAATTAAAAGCTATCAAATCCTTTGTGTGCTACAGGGCTTTCCTTTTCTTCCCTAATACAGATTTCCTCTTCCCTCTCCCCTGACCCAAAGAAAAGAATTCTCCATAAATTGTGCATTCTGATCCTGAATTATTTTGTAATGTTTCCTGTGACTCCATCAAGCCTATCCTAGGTCAACTTGCATCTTAGCCAACTTCTTTACTAAAGAAAATTGATTCTTGTTTACTTCTTTCAGTAAGGAGAATCATGATGAATTTTAATAGGATAACCCCCTACTGTTAGAAAATCTCCCTGTGTTGGCCATGGGAGCTTTGAAATTCATAAATCAGGAGTAAGCCTGGATTTTTTTAAATTTTAAACAAAAAAAGGGAAGATTTCTACAAGTTTCAAGCTCAACCTTAATAATTGCTCAACAACCATATTTTTTGTTTTCATCACCCCCAGTGAACAGCACATTATTCTGATACTTTGTTAAAAGACACTTTAATTACAAATTGACCTTCAATTTTTAACAGAATCGCCCACCACCATGAAAATTAATATAATTCCTTTCTATTTTAGCACACATAAGCATTTAATTGGGGCTGGTGTAGACTACTTCACAAAGTGAATATTCCTGGGAGAAAAAGAGAGTAGTTCTCTAAATACTAATTCTATTCATTGAAATCTATGAGAGAGAGTTTATTATTTTAGGTAAACATATGCCATGGAACCACCATAATATAGATCACGAAGATATAGTTCAAGGTACCCTGTAATAGTTCATGTTTAGTAATAGAAAATATACCATATGGTTTATTGGGTTAAAAGACATTATTTATGCTTGGAACAATTCTTTGTTGTTCTCAATTTCTGAAGTTTAATTTATAGCATAACAGAAAATTACTAAATTCTTCCACTATCCAGAGTTTCAAGTCACTAATTTCACTAATCCATTAAATATATGTTTTCTACACTTAAAGTACCAAAGAAACCTGCAGACTCTGTATATTTATCCAGGGATCACTTTCCTGGTGGTGAAATGTAACCAACTCTTTTGTGGAATGGAGCAATCACTGGGTGCCAGTAACACTATGCTATGATGTGTAAAGAGGGAAATGAAGGCTAGCTCATCCGAAGGAAACTACAGGGGAATTTTAGATCAGCAGAATGTAATTATCCAAATTGGAATCAGTCCAGGACACCAAAGCGAACTCTAAAGGTGGGTAAATTGAATAGCATTTCTCCTCCATTGCAGGACAAGCAGCCACAACTCTGTCAAGACTGGTGCTTGCTCTATTTAATTGTCTTAACTTTGTGACTACTACTGATAAAGTGCTGGCCACTGTCACAGCAAATGGAAAGTATGTGGCATCTGATCACAATCAAGCGCATCAGATTACTAATAGGCACCCTGTACTCTTCAGGTATCCAAAAAGTGAAAAGAAAATATTTTCAGAGTCTGTTACAAGATACAATGTATTTGTCTACTGGGTCCTCAGGGAGACTATTTTCTATTCCCTCTTGAATCTGTGTGTGACCACATGACTAAATTCTGACCAGTGGAACACAGTGGAAATACATATTGGAATGCTAGCTTGGCCATAAAATACTTGATCTCTGATCTTTCTTTCTCTCTCTCATGTATTTACACTTTTATTCATCTACAAGCAAAGTTCTGGGAGATGGTAGATGAAAGAAGTTCAAATTCCCAAGTCCTGCTTAGAAGATAGCTATATGGAAGACTGGCTCAAACTACATCAGATCATTGCATGACATAAGAAAGGAAAACAAAAAAGAAAGAAAGAAAGAAAGAAAGAAAGAAAGAAAGAAAGAAAGAAAGAAAGAAAGAAAGAAAGAAAGAAGAAAAAACTTCTGTTTTTTTTAAATTTGGAAGTTTTTCCTACAACTACTAGAGTTAACTTCACTAATATAATGTCCATGACAGAAATAGAATTCCTTTTAGTTCTAAAATTGAGAAAGTTGGAAAGATATCCCATAAAATAAGAATGTGATAAGACACACTTTCACTCATTGTTTATGGGAGTTATGAAATTTTACTATTGGTCTAGGATAAAAATAGGTCAAATATGTTAAGCTGTAAGGACTTTACTTAATTCTTCCACTTCAACCTAGTATAATCTACAACAAAAAACTATCCCTGAGGAAAAATCAAAACTAGTGGTCAAGATTTTTTTTTGTTCTTTAGAACATTGGTCACATAAATATCAACCACAGAGAAATTCTTAACTGTTTTAGAATATCTTTATTAGGAAATACTATACAGTTATTAAAATTATATATCCAGTGAATATTTTATTCAATACTTATTCCTTATTCAATAAGATAATATTTATTGAGCAACTATAATATGCCAGAACTTACTGTAGATATTGGGGATATAACAGTGAACAACAAAAAGTTCCTTCTGTTATGATGCATATTTATTTTAGCGGGTGAGACAAATGGTGTATACTAAACAAATCAATGAGTAAACAATTGATAATATAATAAACTAGCAAAATGCTACATTGAGAATTTTTAAGTAAAAAATATAATATGCAGGAACTTTATATACATAGTCATACAACACCCTACATGCAGACTTAGAAGGAAAAAAAGGTAGAAAAAAATAGCAAACTTCTAATATATGCATATGCAATTTTTCTAATCATGAGCAACTCAAACTCCATGAAACATATAAATTAGTTGCATTTCTGATGTATGAATTTGAAATATTAAATGTACAGCACTGGTGTGGCGGGATCAATTTACATAGAGTACAAATGTAATTGGGCAGCCAACCAGTAGCTACCTCTCAAAATGATTTTATTGTTGCAAACCAAATAACACTCTGCAAAGTGATTTAAATTATTAAAAAGAAAGCATTCTTTATCAAAAATTCTTAAACAGAAAAAAATAAAGGTGATAGGTTTGGAAAGAAACCAACTGCTAGTGTTGATAATGGAAGTGGAATGTAACAGGTGTGGAATAGTGCTAGAGGGATGGTTCCTGTGGAAGTTGGGGACCTAGTGAATGGGTTCGTCACTTCCTTGTCTGGAAATAATAAGTCACTCATGAAATTTTCTTGGGTTATATTCCACAGAACACAACAAAATTACTCATCTACTGAAAAATTAAGTATTCAGAAATGGACATTTAAATTTCCCATGATAATTTACTACCTTTTGAGGGGAACTTAAATGCTCTGGGGGAATGAGTGAATATGTCAATTTTTCATGTACTCAGTATGTCCACTAGCAAGTGTTAAGTGTCTATCACATGCCATCATGTTAATAGTGATTGTTTCTGGGTTGGGGAATTCAGAATTATTTTTTGTTTTGTCTTCATAATTTTCTGATTTCCAAAAAAAATTCTAAAGAGATTATGGCTTGCTTTTAAAATTAAATAAATAAAAAAAATGCATATGTATATTAAACAAAAAATGTGTCTCTTTGCTCACTGTGGTTATAAACTAGAACATTGACTGGGACACCCACTTCCCTTATAATTCTGCATTGCATCTACACAGGTGGAAGTACCATCAACAGTGTCATGTTGTTGGCCCAAGTCCACATTGATCCCACTAGGCCATCACCTGGCAGGCGAGCTTAGGTAATGTCTTTGGGCTCTGTGCCATGCCCCTTGAAGACACACAAATCATGAAGATGCCTGGCCCCTGCTTGCAGGGTGACTACCTCCATGTGATCCATTCACATTCGTTCATTCATCACTTCTGATTAGAGCCCCCAACCTCAAGTGAAGTCCGCAGCTAGCATTTGCAGAAGCAACCTATTTGTACAGAGACAGAAAAGAGAGTCTGTTCGTAACTAAACTCAAGGAAGAAAAACATCACTGGACATTTTGCACACACACAGAAGGGACTGCCACCCTGGACATATCCCACCAGAACCAACTCTGTTAGTTGGCAACAGCAGAGAACTCTGAATCAGAGGGTTGGAAGGAAACTAAGTAAGACATCTAGTCCATTGCCCTGCCTCCAGGCAATTTTCCAGGCAGATGGGTATTTATCCTGTTCTTAAAGCTCTCCACTGATCTAAGGGAAAAAAGACAAGGGTATTTATATCCATGATGTTTTCTAACCAAATGTGTAATATTTGCCACCTACACCATCTGCAGCAGTTCAAAATGTAGTAGGATTTAAAGTTAAACTCATTGATCTCAGGAAATATAATAAAAATATTTCGCATCACATACTATAATTTTCTTCAAAGTTTTTGATGAAGAATTCATAAAAATGGCATCTATAGTTTAGGGAAGAATAAGCCATCTCATTGGCAATTGATAATCAGTGCAATTTGTAGAAACAAAATAGGAAACTCTCAGTTTTTAGTTGTTGCTCTTGGCATGATTCCATGCAGGTAAGACCAAGGTCTTCACGTGGTCTCTAGGCAGGTCATTAAACTGTACTTAGTCCTATGGCTTTTAACCAGAGCTTAACTGATCTCAAATTTATGTCCTTGATCATGAACAGTTGGAGAGAATATAGATAAATTATCAAAAAATTATGGTTTGGAGTGATGTGAAGGACATATTCTCTGCCACTCAGGAGAAAAATGATTTTTCTCCATAAAATAAACCAGCACAGTATTTTGTTTTTGAATAAAGAAATAAAATTTGGAAATATCCTGGTCAGATTTTATAAAGTATTATCCCAACCTTACATCTTAATTCTCTCATTCACAGACTGTTTCTTCAGATTTTGAAACTTGAGCTGTTTAAGATTGAGCAGGTTGGACATACTGACAGAGATTAGCAATTTGTAGGGATTTTATTGCTGCTTGGCCAACCCCAGGTTTGTTCCTCCAGTTTCCTTGCTCTTGAATCTGCCTCAGCATAACAAACAAATATTCAGATTCTTTTTTTCTTGACATTTGCTGGTGGAGAATGATGTCATTATCACCCAGAGAGGACTCAGAGCAACAAGGGGCCATGGTTGGCCCCAGATTCTGAGTAGAAGCATGGTCAAGTGGATGAATGTGAGATAGATCAGGAAGAAACCCCACTGTGTGGACAAGTGGAAAAACCCAAGGTAACCCCCTGTAGCATCCAGCCCTCAGTTGCTCTTATCACATAGCCATCCCTATCCTTAAACTTTCTCTGGGTTCATTGCTATAGACATTGGCAACAGTGTGGTCTATTTCTTTAAGAAGCCTCTTTCTCAAAAGGTGTTTCCTACTGAGAGTAAGTCTGGCATTCAGAGTTTATCCTAGGATGACTTCAGAACACATCTTAGTGAAGGAACCATGATTTCAGACAGGAATCATTACAAAGATGTAGTTTTATAGGATTTATTCTTCTTAATACAGAAAGTTGGTGAAAATGGACAAACTTACATACACACTTGCTGTATATAAATTAGCCCCCAAAAAAGTTAATGAAAAATTCTCTTCACATGAGTTATCTTGCTTTCCCAAGTAAGCATGAAGGAAATTAAATAATCAACTAGAGTAAAGTAGTAGAAAAAGAATCACCCTGGTAGTGTGAATACCAGAGAGCTAGCCATATCCTGCCACTTCACACTGATATAAAGTATATATTTATTCACATATAATGTAAGGCATTGTACTAGAACCTTTCTAAAATAATCAATGTCCAGAGAGCCCTGGCCATGTAGCCAAGAGGGAGTTCCCAATTGAGAGCATAGAGTGAGTGTTATGGTTTGGATGTGACATGTACCCCAAAAGTTCACATGTGAGACAGTGCAAGAAGGTCCAGAGGAGAAGTGATTGGGTTGTAAGACTCTTAACCCAATCAGCAAAATCCCTGATAGGGATTAACTGAGTAGTAACCAAAGTGGTAAAGTATGACTGGAGACGGTGGGAATTGGGGCGTGGCTTTGAATATATATTTGTATCTGGTGAGTGGACTCTCTCTGTGCTTCCTGATTGCAATGTGAGCTGTTTCCCTCTGCCATGTTCTTCCGCCACAATGTTCAGCCTCACCTTGAGCCCTAAGGAATGGAGCCAGCCTTCTATGGACTAAGACCTCTGAAACCGTGAGCCCTAAAATAAACTTTTCCTCCTCTATAATTGTTCTGTTTGGGTCCTTTCAGTCACAGCAACAAAAAAGCTGACTAAGACAGTAAGCTACCACAGGCAAGGTAGGAGCTAGGACATTGTATATTTAGCCCATGGAAACAGTAAACCCAAGGCCGGACCAAGGTTTCACACTACCTAGAAGTGATTTCAAAGGGTGAGACGACACAGCAGCATGTTATCTAGGGGAAAGTAGTTCTCAGCATCTAGCAGTGCCTGTGCTGTTATTTAGAGAAGTTGGTGGACGAAGTGGAAGGAGATCCACCTTGCTCCTCCAACTGGCAGGACCAAAGAGAAGAGGAAAGAGCATGGTCCACTTGATAAGGGTGATAGGCCAGCTGGCCTCTAGTCCCAGAGTGCACTGGAAAAGACACCAGAGCCAACGAACAGACCCAGGCCACAGTCAGACAGAAAAAGAGTCACAGAGGACCACAGGTAAATAGGCTGGAGTCTGCAGGTGGTTAAAGAACATCATCTGCTGAATCCCAGCTGTGCCTGTATTCTGATAGGCATTGTCACCAACATTCCTCATTCCTTGTTCCAGTAATTCTCAGAGGGTAGTTGCTGCTACATGCCTGGGGAGAGGGGGATAAGTCCGTGCAGCATTCCCCCAAAATAGTCCATGGACTTGCAGCTCAATGGCTAACTCTATTGACTGAGAAATGTTGCTTGCTATAAACACTTTTTCCTTCCTGTAATTACACTCTTAGAGAATCACAATGTGCATTAAAGGTTCAGAGATGTCCTGTACTAAAGAAATCATTTTCCTATATTAACCCAGAATTTCCAAGGAAACTATCACCCTAACACCCAACCAAAATGTGTACATATATATATAATGTATTCTATGTATTCTTTCAGAAACATTGCATCTTTCTGGCCTAGTGTCCTTGCAAATTTATGAGAAATGCATGTGCTTTGTAATACAAAGCATTAAAAAAACTGTAAAATATTGTTATTGTGGTCAATTTGTGTTGGTGGAAATGAGTGAAGTGATGGTATTAGAAGTCATTAATAAAATATTGGCTCTTGAGTCTTTGACTAGATACAGATCTACAAAGATGATCACTTATGTAGCTGAATTTCTAACCTTATATAGACTACAGATGGGGGTATATTTCAGTTTACAAAAAATATACAGAATCAACGAATAAATAGAAAAAAGTAGAAACAATATCATATTCCATGACTATAGAATAAATTTTCTTTGGGGTCTTAGACGAAGACAATAAATTCCTTCTACACTATGCCCATACCTTGGCACAGTCCTGCCAAAATGGGCCTTTCATCATAATTTTATGTCCATGGACACTTCACTAGAAAGCATCTTCCCCCATGCTCTCTTCCAAGCTAATAACACTTCTTTACAGGGACTTGTGGAATTTCTGCTGTCTCAGTAACCTGTGCTAGAGCCATTGCTTCTACACAAGACTTAGCTCTTGGGAAGCTGGGTATGTACACATTTGTTTGGGTAAAGGTGGGAGGAAAGTTACCACAGAGAGTATTCTGGATTAAAAAATAAGTAAACAAATATAAGATGGTTTTTAATAAGGAGCTTCTCAGAGCCTTTGATGTGGTAATGTGTGCTGAGATCCCCTAAGAACGGGTCAACCAGACCAGACAGATTATACAAAACTTTTGAAGCTGTATTTTTTTTCTCCAAAACATTATCCGTGGAGCATCTGGAGGTGGGCAGATGCTGCACTGGCTTATTTCACTTTCCTTTGTGTCCTTTAGCCTTAGCTACCTCTAAGGGTTTTTTGAGGAATGCAGGAGATAATGTAAATGATGTTGTCTAGCACAGTCATACACAGCACACTTTCCACAAATGTTTTAATAACCTACAAATATTGGGGAGGCATTTATTATTCCCATTTTAGAAAAGGGGAAACTGAGTTGAGTGACATATCTTACAGCCAAGGCTATGCCTTCTGCTTCCAAATCAAAAATGCTTCTCCTGTGCCACTCACTTTGGCCCCTGGGTGGCTTTTACCCCATAACTGCGGCATCACCTGTCATGATGTCACATCCACCCAGAAATTGACTTTGCATGAAGCCCTCTGAGTAAACCCAGTGGGAGCCTCACATTTGTGAATTCAATTCATTTGAGGGCTTGTGATCAGAAAACATGTGCTATCCAATTTTTCCCACACATGCCACTTCTTAGCTGGCCTATCACTGGGGGCCTGTGCAGTGTGGTCTGTTTGAGGCCAATAATCATATCACCATTGTAATGAGTGGCAAATCCTATGTAATTTACACATTAAAAGGAGGCTGAGATGCATGGAAAAACCCAGCCCCCATTTGTCTAATGAAATTAAAGCTCTTAGCCAAATACTGGTGCTGAAAAGAGATGTTTGGGAAGGGCTCTCCCTGGCTCTCCCGCCCCTGCCTCTGAAGAAGAGGGTGAGTGTTCTTTATTCATGATTCTGCCTCTACCTAAATCACTCCCACAATGGAACCTCTAAACCAAGGGGCCCCGTCTGGGAGCATGATTTACGCATAGTGCAGACCAGGCGGGGCTTACAAAGGCATCATGACTAGTTATTTTCAATGACAATTGGAGGAAAAAATAAAGCAGCAAAGATGTTCTGTGGCTTGGCAGGCAAAGCACTAAACTGCCCCCTGCCTTCTCCACCAAATGGTGTAAAAGAAGGTTCTGCACCGTACCTGATAAAGCAATGAATTTAAGATATTTTTCATATTTCATGGTATCTGAGTATTACCATGAAAGAAGTGTGAATGACATAACACTTGGAGCACCCACTATGAGCTTGTGCTCTAGAATGACCTGTCGATCCCATGGTAAAGCAAGAAGAGGTGGCTGGCCCTTGCCTTCAATGGCTGTCCAAATTCTTGTGATTTCCCCTTGACTTTGAGAATGCCTGACATGGTGTTGAAATGAGATAAAACAAAACAAGCCAAATATAGTTGGATTTAAGTGTGAAAGTCAAGAATCTTCTACCATTATGTAGCAAGTTAACACAGTACGGGATGCTCTCCTCTGATCCCTGAGTGCTAAATACATGGGCATACTGCTATGGTGTATTTGGGTCTGAGACTATGAGAAGCATCAAGATGAGAATCTGTGTCGAGAAATAACTCAAGTATGTAGAAAAATTACTAACAGCCTTTATTCTTGGCTTAAACAACTACTCAAATGTAAATGCATTTGAAAAAGAGCATGAAAAATGTACGTGCGCGTGCACGCACACACATGCACACACACACACATACACACACACACCCCTATACATACTCCCGAACCAGAACAATAGAGCATGTGGTGAAACCTTGTCTCCATGTTTCTTACCCTGTATAAAGTTCCACATATACCAGACACTGTCTGATTCCAACTTTGCTTCCTACAACTTTTCCCCACTCCCTCTCTATTCTTCCTTTCTCTTCCTCAGTCACATCTAACTCCTTGATTTTGAGGCATTCTCTGCCTTGAAATATCTTTCCCAAGATCATCATTTAACTAGTTATTGCTCATCTAAGAAGATTCTTGCAGGTTCTGAGCATAGATTAAACATAAAATATACTCACATTGCATTGTAAGTACAATTTATACAAAATGATAACAGTTGTGTTGCTATTGATTACTTACACAATTGACATTTAAAATAAATATTAGTGATTTTAATTTTGCAGTATTCATTCCATAGGTTAATGCCAATAATATTTCCCAGGCCTAAAACACTTTCAAGAGTCCTATAAAAACTAACCAACAGCATCATGCCTACAATACCTAATAGATGAAATAGTCCTGCTCCCACCATTTCAGTTCAGACCAAATGTCACCACTTGCCCAAAAGAGGTTCCTTCTTATTTACCCATTACCAAATAACTACCACTTCATGCTCAGTCCTTCTTTATCATTACTTTTTATACTTTTGATAATTGGAAGTTATCCTGTCGAATGTTTGTCATCTTTTTCCTGCTGCTGGAATATGAACATCATGAGATCAGAGACAGAAATGACTCTTTTTCACCATTGCATCCCCAGTACCAAGAATAGCATCTTGGCAGAGAGTAGGAATTCCATAAAGATTAGTTGAAGGAACAAATGATTATATGAAAGGATGAATTCACACATCCGAGTTTAACTCTATAGCAATACTGACTTAATACAATAATATTGATGTAATAATACTGATTTACACATATAGAGGGCTCAAGTAACTTCATAAGAACAACTCGAATTATCAGTGTCAAGGTGACTGGTGGTGTAGGGTGAGAACTAGAGTAGTGGTTTCATTTTAAATACAAATAAAAGAAATTCCTTCAACTGCTTTAAAGCTTCCCCTTTACTATCTTGTACCTAGATGGAACTTTGGTTCTCATAATAAAGAAAAAGCCAACACAGTGAACAATGAACCAGCTGTCAAGGTAGGTGGGCAGAAAACACAGCCAGAACTTAAATTTAGAAAGACTATGAAAAGCAAACCTTCTCATTAATAGAAAATATATAAAGTCTTAGGACATAAAATCTGTAGTTTTAGTAGGTACTAACAAAATCCAAACTTAGCAACAATAGCTTTTAACATATACATCAGAAATCTTGGTGTCCACTGTGGGATAAGAAAATGTGTAGTTCACCCAAAAAGTCCCAAAAGAGAGAAATGTGCAATCTTACCACCGGTGCCCCAGGAGGAGAAATAGGAGGCCCTTAACAGAGCCCACGATGATGGAAATTTACATACAGCTCTCACTATAGAGTGTGAGCTTTAATCTTCCTCAAGAAATCATTTGCATTTTTTAAATCTTGAACTAAATATCAACTTCTAATATTGTGATATAGATACCTAAGCCAAATAAATTTTATGAAAGTGTGAATTATAATTCTAGGATGTGAAATAGTTAAACTTAATCACTGCATAATTCTGACAAATAGTTCATGAGGGATGTTAACTATCAGTAACTTCTTATGTAGGTAAGAACTATATCTGTTTTGTAATAAAGAAACATATTCAGAGAGTTGATATGCCTGTTTATTTAGGATAGGTTAAACTCTTGCCATAGTCAAAGAATTCCTAAAGAAATAAACACAACGTTTGTTTCTCCATCCACAAAGCACTCCACAGTTCAGGTGACTTTCTGTGCCCCTTGTTTTCCTGGAAGTATGTGATGACTAATTTTATGTGTTAACTTGACTGAGTTCAGGGATACTTACATTACTGGTAAAACATTTCTTCTGGTGTGTTTGTAAGGTTGTTTCTGTAAGAGAAGAGTATTTGAATCAGTAGACTGAATAAAGAAAATTTCCCTTTCTTTTCCCTTTGCAATGTGGGCAGGCATCATCCAAATTATGGACCCACCCAAATGAAACACAAAGGCAGAGGAGAGGCAAGTTCTCTTTCTCTCTTTCTTGAGCTGAGACATCCATCTTCTCCTGCCCTTAGATGTAAGAACTCCTTGTTTTATGGCCTTCAGACTCCAGGACTTAACACCAACAGCTCCATCAGTGTCTCGAACCTTTGGACTTGAACTGATTACCACATAGGCATTCCTGGTTCTCTGACTTGCAGACAGCATATGGTGGGATTTCTTGGCTTTCATAACTCAGTCAATTTCTATATTAAATTTTCATATGTGTATATATAATATATATGAATAGAATATGCATGTATGTACACATATGTGTATCCTATTCTTTTTGTGTCTCTGGAGAATCCTAATACACAGTGGCTCAGCAATCTAACTTGTTTCCTTCTATGACTCTACCACCCCTCAACGTGAGGCATTCTTATGGTTTAGAAAAGAGAAGACTGAAAAATTACATTGGAGTGTTTCATGAATTTGGCCCAAAAGGGACACGCATGATTTCTACACATATAATTTATTATCCAGAACTAGTCACACAGCCCAATTTAAATGCAAGGGTTCTAGGAAGTATAACTTTCCATGTTCCCAAGAAAGACAAGTTTGAATTAATTTTGCCTCTGACACAGTGCCGGAATTCAAGTTGCAAGCAAAATGAAAGAGCCAAGACTTGACCCACATCTGATACAAAGCCCAGTACTCTCCCCTTGTTGATATTTCCAGGGTTCAGAACATTCTTAACATGTGGAAGATACTCAAACAGTTCTTATGATAGAAGAGGCAAAGAAGAAAAGGAAGAAAGGAAAGAAATGAAGGATAAAGAAAGGGATAGAGAGAGGTATCCAATTTGCCTTGAGTTCTTTGGCACAGGGGTGATATGGAAAGTAAATTCTACAGAAAAAGTCTTTAATAATAAGAGTACTGCATTTCTTCCTTTCCACATAATTTACAGTAGAATCAAAGACCTATGCTTCTATGTAGCTCTTACAGGAAAAGCAAGATGTGGGCAAGTAGAAGTAAATTAAGTATCTGTCATTGATTGTAACGGATAGCACTAGCTTATTGAACTAATACTTTATTAGTGTGCTATAGCTTGGATGATGATGGTCTTTTTATTGTTTTTGTGGTAACTCTTTATTTTAAGTATCTTATCATTATGAATTCATTTAGTATTGATTACAGTAGCACTGATCATAAAGAATTAATTTGGCATTACCATGGATGTCATATGCACTTATATAAGAGTTCGACTGTAATTCAAAATTAATTAATATGGTCAAGTGTTATTGCTTTTGCAATTTTGCATTTTTGATGTATTTAAGTTATTCTTTATAGCCAGCAGATGCTAACAGAACACATACCTATGGCATTCCTCTGTGGAGGGCAATTTCATCTAGTGGAAAGTGGGAAATTTGTCACTAATTTTTTTTTTTAATTTTTACAGACTGCGTTTTGATTCATCGTACATGAATGGGGTACAACTTTTCATTTCTATGGTTGTGCATGATGTAGATTCATACTATTCTTGTAATCATGCATGTACATAGGGTAATGATGTCTATCTCATTCCACCATCTTTTATACCCCCGCCCTGCCTCCCTCTCATTTCCCTCTAAAGTTCCTCCATTCTTCTCTCACCCTCCAACCCTCCACCCCCATTATATGTCATCATCCACTTATCAGGGGAAACATTTGGCCTCTGTTTTTTGGGGATTGGCTTATTTCACTTAGCATGATATTTTCTAATTCTATCCATTTATCCGCAAATACCATAATATTATTCTTCTTTATGACTGAATAATATTCCATTGGATATATATACCACCATTTTTTTATCCTGGTACAGTCACTCTGGAAAGCAGTGTGGAGATTCCTCAGAAAACTTGGAATGGACCCACCTTTTGACCCAGTTATCCCACACCTCAGTTTATACCCAAAGGACATAAAATTAGCATACTACTGTCACTAAATTCTAATTCACACCTTATAATATTTGGGATTCCATTTCAAAATTTCAGGATTATAGGAAAAACAAAATTCCTGAGTCTTAGAAAAGTGGTCATGTGTGCTGAATGTTCCTACTTGTTTGCCACAACAGGTCTAAGCAACATGATTGAGAGTTTACCTCTCTCCAGAGTATGAACTGATTAGGTTACAGCTCTCACAGTCTAATCCCTTTAACTCTGAACATTCCTACATTAACATTAGAGCTTTTAGGGAGACACCTCACATCCAAACCATAACAGCAGACATGTGGGAATCCAACAAGGTTCAGGTTCTAAATCAAATGGCACATGATTGGAATGTTCATGTATGGCCTTCAGGTAAAATCCACTCTGCCACTTTCTGTTGCTGCTGCTGTTCTACCCCACATAGAGACACATGCAGATTTACCAGGATATCATGCTACAGATGATTGACCTTTCACATATCTGGATTATGCAATTATTGAATGGCTGAAAGGAAAAACAGTAATGTCAAAATATAATCCCCAACCCTCCTTTGAGATTTCTCAACTACAATACATTTAGGTCTGGCAGAATAATCCATTCATTCACAAGGAACTCATCATTAGGCAATCCAACACATGAAATCACTCCAACTGAATAAAACATTAGCATTTGAGTAGAGAGGTATATTTAGAGTGACGATCCAGAGTATGGGATTGCCCCAGAGGCAGACCCACATCAAATGCCACTATGGTAGGTCCTAGAATCCTAGGGATCTTAATAGTCACTGGTAATAGAGCAGAGTGTGCATAGAACTGACATGAAATCACAAAGAAAAATTTTGATCAAGGACAGTGCAAAATCAGCCAAAAAAGCAGTTCAGGGACCAACCAGGTAGGTTAGCCCACGTAGAGCCAGTGAAAAAGAGCTGAGTGCTAGGAACCATAGGTCCCTGGCAACAGCGGATAGCCCCTGTTCTCAGGGGTGATTCTTACTAAACATGAAATCAGAATGCAAAGTAAAAGGCTGGAAGCAAAAATTGAAAGACTTTCACCTTCCAATGCCTTAACTCATATCTTGGCAGTCAGGAAGGCCCTTGATCAGATCTCAGAGACAGGGCAGCAGATATGGACAAAAGATGGTCAGAAACTCATAGTTGAGCAGTTTGTGCCATCCCCACAAGGAGAGACTCTGCTTTGAAATGAGCTGAGGGTGGCAGACCTAAAGAAAACTGAGTGGTCAAAAACTTCTGGATCATTAAGGTAGAATTTTTCTTAAGATTCTAAACTGCTTTACCAAAGTCCTTTAGAAATATTAAAAATTGATTTCCTCTTGCCAGATATATACCATTTGCAGCTTTTGAAGAACCTCTCAAGAAAGCACAGACTCAGAGTCAAAGCCAGTCTGAGACATCTCCTTCCAGCTGCCATCCATTACTGTATAGCTCCCCTCTTTTCCTAACTTTCACTGTCTCTCCTGGGAAGTCACTAAAAATAGAAAGGACCCACACCTCCCCTGGTCAAGTCCATTTTTGCAATTGTCTGGGAGTGCTATTATTGCTCTTGTCTTATTTAGTCAATACCAGAAGTTTTTTAGTTGGTATAAACAACAAAGATTTCTGTCTGGTATCAAAAAGGTATATAAAAGTCTATTCTTATCTTTCTAATTACCAATATTTTCTTTGTGACAGTTAATGACACACTGAAAATCAGAGTAACACAGCTGCAGAACAGAAAAATCTCAAGTCCAGAATCCTCCTGTCCCACCAGATTGGTTAAAGGTTTTAGGAACAGAGAAGACTGGAGTGAACTGAACTAATTTAGTTCTTAACAGCTTAAATTAGCATGTCCTTTGATTATAGGTGTTTCAGGGTGTCTTCAGTGGCAGCAATGCTCGGACTCACTGATAAACACAAGTTCAGCACCTCACAGCGCCTATGCCAGAATGTGCATCCACCCTTAAAAACAAGCAGGGGCTGTCACGAAGGCAAGAGGGTTTTCTTTATTTGTGCTATGGGAAGCAATAATGGAGATTTACAGTTCTCCAATATAGCACAGGATTTCCCAGAATGCTGACTAACGGAACCACTTGGAGGTTTATTGATGTAGCACGGTATTGAAAACACAGGTTTATTAATAAATAGCTTCACGAGAGTGGATGAAGCAAAAGGAAGTAGCAAATGCCATGAGGGCATGCCAAACAGGAAGACCCTATGAGAAAGCATGTGGCCCAAGAAATGTGACCGGGAGATTAACCATAGGATCAACTGAGAAACTTAAGCATTCAGGAAAAACATTCAAGTAGAATCTATGCTAACAGAGCCTTTTCCTTCTGTTTGCAGGTTTTAATAGCCACAAATGTCTCTCAGCATTTCCCTCCCTTAGGAAGACAATATCTGAGTGCTGGCACTGATTTCTTAAAATTATACTGGCAAAAGATAAACAAAGCTCAAGATATAGAAATATATTTTACACTGAAAAAAAGAAAAAAGAAAAACACACTGAAACCAAATCCTCATATTTCTTGGCTCAGAGTAGCAAGCTGACTAGTTACCCAAAATGAGCTTACTGCAAAATCACTCTGTTCTCACCACAGGCACCATTTACCAACTGGGTGCAGCAGACACCGGGCTGGCTCCTGAACTTCCCTCCTCCAATTAAGCTGCACAACCTGTTACCATTTTGCCAATGGACTCTATTTACTTAGGTTCTGCATAACTTGCCAAGTGCTCACTCTGTGGAATTCCCAGCAAAGAGAAAGGAACAATTGGGGGAAATTTTTACTAACATCCTTTCTTTTAACTTTCCGTGGCAGAGGGGACGCATCGACCTGGAGCAGATGCGCTGAGACTAACTGCTCTCTTCCTCATGATTACAGTTGGTTATACCTGTGGATAGGCAAGCTAATTCCACTGCAAATGTGCAAGAGAGGGTAGTACTGACGTACAATGTGTGGTCCTGGAGGCTTTGTTCCCACATAATAGGGTGCTTCGTTTCACAAGACCTGGCACGTAGAGAACGCTGAAGCAAACAGCCCCATGCAGTTGGAATCATGCGCTCTCCCTGAACCGCTCAGAGAATGCCCTGGTTCTCAGCAATGTTGACATAAATATTGTGGAATTTCTTATTTGGAGTTGGAAAGTAATGATTCCCTCTACTTAATGTGCTCAATGACTCTGCACCCTATTGTTTTCTGCCATTTGAAAATGCCCGAGGATGTCATTATAACTACATGTATCAATATTAAACCTTTACAAACAGTTGACTAAATGAGCTGTTATTATCTTTGTTTCTGAAAATAGTGTACCTTTTTACTTCATTTATCAGTAACTAGGTGTAGTCGATTGCACTCTGGTATTGATCCCAATATCTATAACCGTCACAGACTACCTTTCCTCAAGGTCATTGTGAGGTCGGGTTATGATCAATATGAATTGACTGTCTGCAAATAAATTTATGTAGCTGACATAATTGCAAGTAATACCTTTTTCAAATTAAGGTGGACCATTTTATGAAGCATATGTGTTTGAAACATTAACAGTAACATCATCCAACTCTGCATAATGAACCAATCTCGCTAGAATTTACAAGTCCTCTTTGTATAACTGAAAGCTGTGTAAGCTCCCTGATAACCATTTCTAAATAACACCTGCAGAGTTTCAAGCTTCGGGTTTAGTGTAGATGCTAATTATGTTTTCCAAGCAATGGTATTTTCCTATGTAGTCTCTACGTGCATTTTTATTTCCAATTTTGAAGTCTCATTTCTATCAATGTTATTTCAAAGTTCAGATTGGGATGTTCAGTCATCTTAGACATAGGACCACATTTGGTAAAACCAACTTTCTTGAGAAGAAACAGCATCATCAAATGCAGAGCAGATTCCACTGCCATTTCTGTACCACGGGCCCCTCGCATTGGGGGAGATGCACTTGTGATCAGCCTGCTAGCCACTGGATGTCACTGACGCTTACATAAATGGAGCTTAAGGGGCATTTATCTGACTGTAAAAATCATGACTTCAGTAGAAAGCAGTTTAGCTAAAACATTTCACTCAGGCAATTTCTAATTTCAGAAAAATAGGCTCATAAAGCTCACAAAGGCGATACCCAACTTCAAGCGTGATTAGTTTCAGTTGTTTGTTTCAGCTTTAACTGGGATATGAATAAACAGCAAGTTTTGGGGGTGCATTCCATTTTGACAGCAGCTGACATTCTGTTTTTAAAGGGACACTACCCAATCAGGTTTGTGACATTCTAAAATGCTTTTCAGCAGGTCAAATCACACAACTTAGCTCAGGATACCTTTTTAATTCTAAATTATTATTGTTTTTTGTTTAACACAGAGTTCCACCTTTCACTGTTTTCACGAAAACGCTCTTAAAAAACATTAAATGATATTTGAAGCACTCAAAATGTACTTCTTTCAGTAAAAATTATTTGTGGATTCAGATTTAAAACAAGAAGTTGGACTTTGTAAAGCATAATTAATGATGACAAGTGTCAGAAAAACATCACTGAGTGTATTGTAAAATGGCTTCCACCATAAAATTCATTCTCAAATGAGATTAGAGCAAAGGAATATAATTTTCCTTGACAATTTCATGAATTCTCTTTCTAGGACATATCAGGAAAACCAATCAGTCCTATCAGTAGATGGTCTACAGTGTAAATATGAAAAGATGCAATAGATCGGAAAGTTCTAACAAAATGAGGATTTATCTTTTGTCTTGAATATAGACACAAAGCAAATGTAGTATGTGAGTGGCTTGGAGGAAAGGCACTATATAAGAGCAAAGAATTATGACAAATGACATTGCAACAGACATGCTGCCATCCCAGAGCTTGAGCCATTTGAGAAGCTATTTTGAATTAATAACGCATGCCATCGTGATTACATTTGCTTAGCAGAAACATTTTAAGAAATAACAGCCTGCAAAAGGAAACGAAACAATAGTTCTCTACCCTTACATAACATAGAATTGCCATTTTTCTTTGGAGAGAAAAGGCTGAAACCCCACAGTCCAGGTTCCTGTTTTTAAGTGACTGTATATTCACATGTACAACTAATTAATATCCCCCTCAAAAAAATTACTGAAAATAGAAGTGCATAGGGCTTGATAACCCATTGGTAGCTCACCCTGTTAGAACTGAAGCTGCCCAGTAGTGGAACAAGATAAACCACAACTTTTTCACATGGTACCCACAAAGGTTCAAGAGGCAATTTCACCTCATTCATTTCTACCTTCCTCTTCCTCCCCCCAAAAAAGCAGAATAATGAAAATGCATTGTGTACCTCTGGGCAATGTTTTCTGTTGCTAAGTTGATTAAAATGCAAAAGTTCTACCCAAACAATAAAAACCAAGCAAATGTATCACAAATTGCTCATAGTTCCGGTAGCCGGGAACACCTGGAATCCTATCCTTAAGGCAATTTGGTGCTTGGCAAATGGCAGGAAGATAGCACTGTAAGGAGTTCCCGCACTCTCTCTTAAACTATATTTCCACCTTAAATAAATTAAAGCATGCAGCAGCAGTAGGTAAGGTGGTCAATGCAATTAAATTCAAAACCTGAATGTATTGAACTTTCTGCAATTATACATGGGTCATCTCTGGACAATATGTTGGCCATCTGGTAGCATCTGTGCCGTTCCCTCTAATAGAGATCCTGCTGTGGCTCGAGGCCATGGCAGGCAGCACTAAGCAGGTCACATGTTGTGTCTTTTAGCCATATTTAGGTCACAATTTGGGGTGGGAGGAGGCAGGAATTATCTTTTTTTGCACAAAGGCAATAAAAATGAATAATCCCTTGTAGGTATCTTATGCCTTCTTAAATAGATAGGGAATAGATTTTACATTTTTATTCCATGTTTCATTCCAAGTTGTACAAAAGATAAGACATAATATCATGCTGAATTCTAAACATTTGTCTGTACATTGCTTTTTCCCAAAAACAGACATAAGTCTTTTTAAATGGCAATATGTCTTGTGTTTTTTTAATGAAAGGGAAGTATAGAAGTAAGAATTAAAATATATTAATTAGTCTTTAGATAATGGATAAAATGCAGAATAGCCTAGAAAGCTGGGTATAATCCAGAAAAGTTTTTTGGGGGGAGGGTAGTAATTTAAAAAATGCTTGTCTTTCTAACAGGAGTAGTTGCAAATTATACACTTTTATATTTTATCTTCCTCTAGATGCCTACTGAAAGCTTACATGTTTTATTGACTGACTCACAAAATATTAAAACTAATTCAGAAAAGGGTTCAAGGTGTACAAAAATGTCAGTGATACTGAAACAGAATGCTTGATTTCCAAAATAAAATCATTCTAGACATGTGACCCTATGCCCTATTAAATATCACTTCTGACATCACTTCTGAGTATAAGTTTCAACCTGACATATTTACTGGTACCCACCAAAAAACAAACAACTGCTGGATTCACATTTTAAAAGTGTGAACCTTCTATGTATTATAGGAGTTTGCCTGATATAGATTTTAAAGTGCAGTATGGACGAGACTCAAGTCCGACATAAGCAATTCCAGTTTGACATCAATTAGTGAGTAGCTTTTACTCTTATAGACATATTTATAATGGAAAGGAGTGCATTTAGACTTTAAGGTCCTGCCAACTAATCAATTTGATGAACTAATTGATAATAAATGTTAATTGACAACTAACAGCAGTCAATTAATTGCATTTCAAATGCAGCTCCAGGAAGCTGAGTTGAACATTATTCTACCTCAAGCTACTCAAATAATAGCTCAGCGATGACTTTGCAACAGGCTGTAAAGGTCAAAATGGGCTAGCCTTTTCCTTATTAGGGGATCAAGGATCCCAGGGAATAGGTTTGCAAAAATAGCAAGAGCTCACGCCCAGGCTCCCCTCAGTGCCCCAGTGCCGAATCTCTCTCTGTGAGACAGAAAAGTCTCCTGTGGCATCCCCACTGGGTCTACAACGTGGAAAGTCAGTACTGGACTCCAAAGGAACTGTTGGTTCTGCCAGTTTCACAATCTGTGTGTCTGACAGAACCACAAAACGAAAAGCTAAACCCAGATTTTTAGGACAGTTCTGTTTAGTTATGCAATTTTCACATTCCGAAAACATTTTCTCCAAGTTTTGTCTTTGTGGCAAGAAGGATATGCCCCATTTCCTGGGTTCTTAAAATTAGAGCCAGAGAACAAGTGCAATGTATAATTAGTGAACTTGGTAAAAGTCAGTCCTAAAAATGTTAGCTGGTAGAATTCAAATGTTCTTGAGTTTAGTCAGTTGGTACCTACTAAGCACTCTACAACTTAGTACAAAAATGTTGCCTATTCTCAGAATGAAACTTATTTATATACTTGCCCATTCAAGGGCCCTCACGCTTTCTGCTCACTTAGCCCAGAAGTTTCTTTCTTTCGGTGTTCTCATGAATCACAGTGGTTTACTTCATTCAGACCTCTGCTCAAAGGTCACCTCCTCAGAGAGGTCCTGCTCATTGTGACCAAATGCACACATCCCCATTGCTCGCTCCGTTCTCATGTACTGCTTCAGTGGTCTTCACAGCCCATATCAGCACCTGGCATTACATATTCCATTGTTTCTTTATTAGTGTCCTTCACCTAAATGCAAACTCTACCAGGACAAGACAAGAGAGTAGGCATGGTGAGTTCCTGGTACCTAAACAGTGCTCAGAGTGGTTGCTTAAATGCCTATTAAATCACTCTGGAAATGATTCCTTCAAGTGAATGGTCATGATCTATCTCATCATTCGTGGCTGAAAGCAAACACAGCCTCAGTTCTGCATCCTCAAATTCAAAGCACTGAAGATCAAAAATATTCAGGAAAAAAAACTGCATCTGTCCTGAATGTGTACAGACTTTTTTTTCTTATAATTATTCCCTGAATGATATAGTATAACAACATTTACATATCATTTACATTGTACTAGGTATTATAAATCCTCTAGAGATGACTTAGAGTATTCAGGAAGATGTGCACAGGTTATATGCAAATACCCCATTATTTTATGTGAGACTTAAGCATCCAAGGAGTTTGGTATTTGCAGAGGGTCCTGAAACCAATCTTCTACTGGTATGAGGCATGACAGTATCCAAAAAGGGCAGTACTCTGGAATGAAAATAAAACTGGAATCAGAACTAGAGAGCTCAACTCCAGCCTTGGCTGCGGGAGACTTGTCACTTTGGGAAAATAACTCCAACTCTCTGGGACTCAGTTTTCTCACAATAAAATGAACATCTTTGACAAGATGATTTTTAAAAATTCCTTCTCACTATAAGGTTTCCATGATTTTGTTATTAATTTGTCCTATTTGGAAGAAAACAATTCTCCATTGTTCTTTTCTGGCTGTGTTCTCCTTTGGAAAAAAAGTAATAGTACAATAGAATCATGTGTGTTTCATAAAGATTGTTACCTCAGAAGGGTTTATGGAGTTAGAAAATGTCACTGTAAAGTTAAATAAATGACAGCCAAGGGAGAAATGAGTAAGGAATACAGGGAAAGGCTAGAGACTTTAAATGAAATTTCAAGTAAGATGTGAGATTTGAAGAGACAGTTGGAGCAAAGAAGGGCCTCTGACAGGAATGAGGGGAATTTGGGGTCAAAGTAATGATAGCAGAGAATATGAAGGTAATATGGGCAAAAAATTGGGGAACTTCATAAAATTTTGGATTTCAAGCAACACACTGTAATGGAGTGGTTTAATTTTAAGAAAAGGGAAACAACCATAATTCTGCAAGAGATGGCAAGGTGGTTGCCTGTGGGACTGTGGGGGTGAACTATGGGGGTGATGGTGTGTGGTGTGAGCAATAATCCCACACTTTCAGACAACTGTGAGCTCTTCAGGCACATCAGAGAATAAGTAAATGTAGCTGAAATCAAAGCTTCTGGCTATGATGACATGAATTTTTACATCCTTGGTTGCTCTTTCTTGGATCAGATCCAAGCCAAACTCTCTAAATCCCTAATATTCTGACTTGGAAAGATGTAGTGGCTTTCAAAAATGACTGTGAGATATAAAACTCATATTTCCCCCTAAAAATGTTAATTAATGGACTTAGATATACCTGCTTTAGAAGGAATTTGGTTGGACTTTTCCCAATCTTTTATCAGTTACTTTCAACCTGCTTTGGTCTGTGTTTTTGTTTTTCAGAGGAAAAAAATGTGAAAGAAGCTGGTATAGTGACCTAAAGTCACTCCTTCATCTTCTTTCTGAATGTTAAAATGATATGCAGATACCCTGGGGTAAGGTGGGGAATCTTATTCCACACAGGATAGAGTCATATACTTGTATGGAATGTCATTGTCACGGACAAATTCAGATATTATTTCAATAAACTCCTTTGAGCAACATAATCTATGAGTTTATTAAAAGACCCTCAGGTTTATTTGATTGACTATAAATAATCTATATGCTCTTTCAAATAAACAAAAAAAATTCAAATGGCATTGCAAAGGCATTAAGTTTTCCCCTCAAGTTACATTAGGAGTGGATCTGTTGCTGCCAATGCAGCCTCCTGATACTTTCGCGGGCCTGGATGAGTTCCTAATGTAGCTCTGTGAGAACAGCAACTGCATTTGGAGTTCCCACAGCCTCCGAGTGGTGGGTGAACAGAGGTTCAGAAGAAACTCTTTCTTTCCACCTTGTCAGAGGGAGCAAGAGATTTCAACTGTCCTTCATGTTTGTCCACAGAACCCTTCTGACTTTCCACAACTCCCTCTGCTGAGGATGACTGGGGTTTTTTTCAGCCAATGTTAGAACTCCACATGTGCCTTCACACTCTTTCTCTCTACCTCATTTCTTCTCTCAGTATCTGTCTTCTCTCACCTCTTCCCTCACAAATCCTTTAAACTCTAGAAAATCGAACAATGATTTCTAGAACCTACTAATTTCTTCTCCACAAGAAGGCAAGATCATTTCTCTTACCCTTTGGGGGCAAATTTTATGTATTCTAAAACCTACTACAGGACCACCAAATATCTGAGATTTCATTTAAAAACCAGTCTATATTCTGAGACGATGGTACCTCAAAATTGTACTCTGATGAAACAAGTGTTTTGAAAGCGGAACCTGAGTTTTTTGCCTTCACATTGCCCACATAGCCTGGTCTATGTTTTACATAAGCACGAATTGAAACAAGTGGATAAAATGAATGGGTACCGCTAGGGGTAATTTGAATGCAATGGCCATCTAAATACTAAATAATGTGGGGGTTACATAAATATTTAAATAAATTAGGAGCTGGGAATATAGTTCAGTGGTAGAGTGCTTGCCTAGCACATGTGAGGCCCTGGATTCAAGCCCTAGCCTCCTCTCCCCAAAATATATATCAATAAATTAGTAAAAACTATATATAACACATCAAAAATAGTTAAGTTAAAGCAATAAAGACAATATTTGGGACCAAAAAGCTATAAATCTTTAGGGGAGAGGAGTAATGTGTGGAAAAACTTAACCCTAGTCAATTCTACTGGGAAATACAATGAGGTAGCAGAGGAGAGAACTGAAGCAGATATCCAGAGTATTAAATAAAATGATTTGGAGAATTCAAGCAGAGGACCATTATAAAAATATTAGCTTTGAAAACAACACAATTGCATAATAAAAGAAAGGCTTACATCTACTTTTTTCCAAAGCTGTTTGTCCTTTTCCAACTAGGATCCAATGCTGTTACTGCTAATGCATCCTAATTCATTAGAGGTAAATGGGCCTGGCTTTAAAGTAACTCTTCAGAATAGCATTAAAATAGGATTCTTGAGGCAGAATCGGATACTCTGATGAAGAAAACTGATGAAAAGTCCACTTCTGAAAATTAAAGAGTTAAATGTTGTTGAATATGAATTCACTAGAATTGATATATACATATATCTGCATGTTTTAGGCACAGAGCCACAATTATAAAAAATGACTCTACTAAGTTGTTAGCATTAAGAGAAGGTAAATAAAAGGGGTGAACTCTCCTACTTGTGGAACTTTTCTGTAGTCCTAAAATTATTCTGAAATAAAAAGTTTTAAAAGAGTAGGAAGCCTAATGCAGTAATCTTGCATGGAAATTTTAAAGTTCTGACTATTAAGGTGCACAAAAAATGATGCACATAAACCACAACTTAAAAATCTGCTGAATTTGTTATTTACTTATCCCAAGAATAATGTATAGAAGTTCTTTTATTTTTTTCCATACTGTTTGATTTAATTAAAGAGCATACCCTATCTTTCATCAACATCTTTTATAAGCCTACTAAATAACAACCAAACCAATACCTGCTAGAAAAAATCTCAAATATCGGTCTCTTTTAAAGGAATTGCTTAACTATGGAACTGATTTTTAGATAATATTGATGTGGAAACTTCGAGTGATTAAAACAAGGTGGACACTCAAAAGAAATAATGAAAACAAGATATTTGCATCGCCTCAAAGTATTAGTGATGACAATAGGAAAAATAGTTAAGTTTGCAGTGAGAACTTCAGAAAATACAAGTTTAATCAAATGATCAAAGTTAACATCACTAGTAATGACTCATATCATCGAGTGCTCCCAATCTGATGAACTGAGTATGTAACTTGTGTGCTGCTTTTACAAAAATGCATAACCTCAACCCCATCACTGCAGAATGTCATTCAAATCCAAATGGAAAGGCATTCTACAAAATATCTGCTCATTTCAAAATGCTATTAAAAATGTCAATGTCATAGAACACACAGAAAGACAGGGGCTCTCCAGATTGAGGAAAAAACTAAGACACAGCCGTTATGTACAATGTAGAATCTGGATTGCATCACAAAAAAAAAAAAAAAAGAATATTAGTATAAAAACTGGTAATACTCAAATATGAGCTATAGTTTAGGGGAAAAAAATCCTATCACCCAAGTGTTAATTTCCTGGTTTTGATCAATATACCTTGATTATGTTGTTAACATTAGAAGAAGGGAAATAAAAGGCAAACTTGTCCTTCTATTTTTGTAATTTTTCTGTAATCCTAAAATTATTTCAAAATAAAATGTTTTAAGAGTACTAAATAATCATGAGCATAATCATGAACAAATGTTTTAAAAGTACTGATCAAGAATGCGTGCAAAAATAGTACATGTGAACAAGAATTTTTAAAAACTATGGAATTCTTTATTACAGTTATCGTCATTGTTGCTGTTTCTATTTGTTCGTTGGTCGGTGGTGTTTGGGAATCAAATTCAGGGACTCACACCTGATAATCAGGCACTCCTCCACTGAACTGCATTCCCTACTAGTCTGTTGTTCTCTATTACTTAGTTCGGGGTTATAGAATTATTTTAATAAGCATTTTTTTTCATCAATCTCCACTTATAGTGGAAGAAAAATAGAGAAGTGTTTTGTTGTTGTTGTTGTTTTGTTTTGTTTTGTTTTCTGCAGTGCTCGGGATTGAACCCAGGGCTTCCCACTTGAGCACATCAGCACTGAACCCCACCCCAGCCCTGAGAAATGGTTTTTAAATGAAGAGATTAATAATATAGACACTGTGATAGAATTCAGAAGGAAGTTGTCAGATTCCCTTCTTTACCAAGTTTGTTAATGAAGGGCTCCCTCCTTGCAGGATAGTTGAGAGACTAATTTTTCTGCCATTAGTGTAGATTTGTATCCCCTGTGCTCAGAACAGTGCCTGTCAAATAGTGGGTGATCTGTGAATGTGTATTGAGGAAATGAGTTCTGAACTTTATGTGTTCCACACCTGTGAATTAACCAGGACACACATATATACAATATTCAACATTCCCTAGCCATAAGTAAATAATCTTTCCTTCATTAATTATAGGTTATGAACTCTTCCTCACAAACCAATATGCCAGAAATCTGGAAGCATGTTTGGTAATATTAGAAGTTATTCTCATAACCCCAGTTTACTCATGAGAAAAGTATCAAACAAATCCCCACTGAAGGATGTTCTATAAAATACTTAACCAGTGCTTCTTAAAACTGTCAAGGTCATCAAAAACAAGGAAAAATCAGAGAAACTGTCGCAGCCAAGAGAAGGCGAAGGACAGATGGTAACTAAATGAAATGTGGTGTCCTGGATGAGATCCACGGAAAAAAAGATATCAGGAAAAAACAGGAAAGCTAAGTAAACTACAAATTCTAATCACAATGCATTAATATTGCTTGATTAACTATAACATGTGCACCATACTACTACAAAATTTTAATAATAAAGGAAACTGGGTAAACTGTGTATGGGTCCTTTTTCGTAGATCTACAACTGTTCAGAAAAACAAAGTTTAATTTTAAAAAATGCAATGTCAATAAAGCCTTTGAAAAATCATCCAATTTTGTAGAAATCTTTTAAAAATATTTTTTGAATGTCTAATTTCTTAAGTAATTTTCTGAGCATAATTCCATGTTTTCTTTAAAACTGGAGTGCATTTCGAACATCATTCTTCATCCCTTGTGATAATAAAATTATTCTCCCCTCCTGTCTGACAATCTGAAACAATTGTGAATTTTTATTGCAGGTGCCTACTTCCTGCAGTGTCTTCCTTGTTAATACATATGAAGCAAGCACTTAGAATGGTGTCTGGAACAAAGAATGTTTAGAACCATGCTAGTGTTATTATAAATGAATATAATTGTCACTCATCCACTACAAGCAAATCATAAGTTTTGGATATTTCTAGTATCAATGATGAGCATATTGCAAGTCATCCTTATTTGTTGCTGATAAGAACAAATATGAATAATGTTAAAGGTTAGTCAAAGAAAGGAATAAGGTGTTTGACCACAGAACAGTGACCCTAAATGGTCCAGCAAAAGACTACACATTTGTTGTTTGTATTGGTTTCGTTTGCAGCGCTAAGGATCAAACTGAGGGTCTCGTGCAGGCTAAGCAAGTGCTGTGTGACCTAGCTACAACCCAAGCCCCGTGCTTCTGTTTTATTTATTTATTTATTCATTCATTCATTTATTTTATTCTGCTTATTTTTTGTTTGGTAGTAGGGATCAAACATACGGCCTCATACATGCTAGGCAAGTACTCAACCACTGAGCCCTACATCTCTATTTTAGATCCCACTGATTCCATCAAATGAGCATGAGGACTTGCACGCACCCATCCCTCACCTTAACACATGAGCACACCATTTTCTCTCTCTTCACTCTATTCACTTTCCTCTCACCACATCAAAATTGACTAAAGATGCCAAAGAAAACAAACTCCAAAAGACAGAGTACCAAAGTGAGCTGACAGGTTGTTTGCGAAGGTGAGTCTCTGTACACTTACTGCTTTCCTAATGTCTCTATCCAGCTTTGAAATGCTTCATGACACAAAACCCCTGAGGAGGCAGCATGGAAGAGGCCCTGGGTGATGGGTTTGAATCACTCCCAGCCATCAGGGTATTGGAAAAATCCTTGCAGGTTTCTTACAGTAAGCTCCTGCCTGGCTTGACTCCTGCCAATCAAAAACGAGGCAGCATCCCTTTTTGGCAAGTGGCCAGAGGAGGGTGCTCTGTTGTTAGGAGAAGACCCTGCAGGAAAGAAACAGACAAATAGGGATCCTCTTTACTTTCCATCTCCCTTCAAACCTGCAAGGGGTGCCATTGTGGTGTTTCTCTTTTTTTGTCTCATCCTGTCACTCTCTGGTCTTTGAACAATAGAGGCAACAATGGTCTTGTCTAAATGATTTCACAGGCTATTATTCAGACACTCAACTTTTAACATTTCAATTTTGTCATTCTATTTCCACACAAAAGGTGCACTTCTACAGTATAATGTTCTCAGAATTATGTCAATGAGCAGTAATGGCTTTTAACATTAAGTTGATCATTAACAACTACATTATCTGAGGCATAATCAGTACTTCAGCCTTTTGTGTGATTATGACATTACAGAATTTGAAACTAATAGGAGGTTGCACTCATAACAACATATAAAAATATTTGTATAGTAATAAAAGGTTAGTGCAAAACAAACAGTCAAACAGTAAAATGAATAAAAAAATACTAACACTTTATTTACAAACTGTAAGCTTCAGAAAAGTAGAGAATATCACTACTGTAACATTTCTTTGTTCATAAAAGTTTTCATATTGCATCTGAATATCCCATATAAAGGCCATTTCAGTGGAGTTTTAAAAGAAAGGCATAACCCCAAAAATGTATATGTTGAGTATACCAAATAAAATAGAAAGGAGATTCTGTGTCTTAAATGTTGTTGGATCTCTTCAGATCATCAAGTTAGTTGGCAAAGAATGTTGGTTTGTTTTTCTCTCTCTCTCCCACCATTTCATGAGAAACCATTCTGGAAGGAGTTGTGTCTGTTTACCCACAATTCAATGGTTGCAACCATCCAGGGCTCACCATGATATATGGGACATGCAGCAATCTTGCTGGGTACTCCAAATTCAGAAGTCTGAAGAGGAGCCCACGACTGAATGGATCATGTCTTGTATATGATTTTGGTTCTCAGTGAGGATTTATTAATTTCAAAGAGGAAATAGACTTTATCAAAGAAGCAAGTCGCTGCTCAGATAATAATAAAGAGTAAACTACAAACATAAAATTTCTGTCCAAAATAACCAATTTTAAAGAAATCTATCCTTGGGGCTGGGGAGATAGCTCAGTCGGTAGAGTGCTTGCCTTGTAAGCACAAGGCCCTGGGTTCAATCCCCAGCACCCAAAAAAAAAAAAAAGAAAAAAAAAGAAAAAAGAAATCTATCCTTTAAGAAAATGTTAAATTTAAAAATAACTTGGTTCATCACAATGGAATAATTACAAAGTTATTTATCACAGTGAGTATCAAACCATTATGAGGTATCAAAAGGAGAGGGATCTTTAAGTAACCAAGGGTTACATTTTAGCACTCAATGAAAAATAGTACAATCACTTCTTGTGATGTTTGCCCCCCAAAATTAATAAAAAGTACTTAAGTAAAACAAGAAAAATAAATAAATTATACAGTACATTTGTGGGTATGCTATATGCTGTGTGTAAAGTACTATGCATACAGAAAAAAGGGATGAGGGCTAAAAGAAGAATATAAACCAAATAGGTTTATTGGTTGGGTTATTTCTCCTCCTTCTACTCCTCTGCCTCCTTCCCTTTCTCCTCCTTCATCTCTAATTTTATGTATTTCCAAATTTTCTTCAAAAAGCATATATTATTTTTGTAATTTAAAAAAAATTCAATCCTGTTGTTTTGCTGTCCTTACTAGAAAATTCTGAACCAGACAGACATTTAAGAAGATCAATGTGCAACCAATCATGGTTTCTACCCTTTGAACATTGAAAGGAAATCTCTTGATTTGAAAATGCAGAAAGTTGGTGTATATGTGCTATTGATGTGATTTCCACTTGGTTCCAAATCTTCCATTGGTCCACTCACTCTGTAATCAGTGTCATTTCCAAGGGACCTCACCATGCACATTTTTGCCTGTCTACTGTTGGTTACCTCATTTCGGTTCCCACCAATCTCCTCCCACTCTACCTCCCAACATCATACAAGAGTCTTATTTAAGGGATAGAAGCAGTATTTTTAGAGAGGGGCTGGACAGCCATTATTGCCTCATTCCAAAAAGCAAGGAAACATAAAGGAATGTATGAAATCTGACTGTAGAGAAGGAACTTGATGTGACAGGTCAAGTTATGGGCAGGTGGGGATTGTTCAGCACATACTCTCTGCTCCAGTCAGGGGCCTACTTGCTGTAAGTTGTTTCTGTCTCATCTCTCTATCCCACATTCCACATGTATATTCTTATATATATATATATATATATATATCCCACATATATATTCTTATCTGTCCCTCTTGGAATATTCTCTCCTATCCTGAATTCTTACTGAGCCATGACTGTCTTTCATACTTAGTCCATTCAAAAAGAGAACATATGAATTTGGTACATATATCTTATATATAATACTGCTTTTAATACATTCTTCCAAAATCTTCCAACTAAATACCAGTTCAAATCTGTAATATTTCTTATTATTTTTTATTCCACAATTATATGTTAAAAATACTGACATATAGAAACCTTATGGCAAAATTGTTTTAAGAAAACATGCTTAAGCCTCCTTTGCTTGGATATCTTCTTGAAAACTTCAAAAACACAGGAAAATGTTGTGAACGATAAATCACAGCATAGTGATTTTACTTTAAAACTCTCTGAAGTTCTAGAAGGTTGTTATATTGCTACTCTTTTCAGATTTTACTGGTATTTCTTCAAAACACTGAAAAATATTCTTTAGGTTTATCTTTGATATGAAGAAAGAATAAATGTACTGAGAAGATACAAAAACAAGTCACCCAGGAATCTAAGGGTAGCTATTCTATCAGAACACAAGTTACTGGCCACAAACCAGTGAATTCTTAGAAGAGCAAAATAGTTTTTTCCTACGGACCAATTTAATCACGTTCTATGAGAGATGAAAAAGACGTACACAAACCAGAAGGCTTTGATCTAATCTTCATAGCCTTCAGGAAGCTTTTGGCTTCTGATTTCTACAATTCTGGCCAAGGTTTTCAACAACACTGTCATACCTATCAAAAAGTGATCATATTCTACTGCATGATCTTTCTTTGCACATAGACAACTCTCTTCTGTACCAGGAATCCCACCTCTACTGTACCATGTTTCCTGGCACCCAACATTTGTCCTATCTTCATTCCAAGAAGTCATGTACTGAGGAGGCCATTTGGTAATCAGAACATCATGACTTTCTTCCCTTCATGATGTTAATCACTGTGCGTCAGGGGCTATTGTGTGAGTTATAGTGGTGAATCAGACATGAACACTGGCCCCAGACTATCTCCAAAAATGGCCTCTGTGTTACTTATTCATTGCCAGAGAAGAAATTACAATGAACTTAGCACTTTCAAACAATAATAAATAATCACTATCATATAGTTCTAGTTAGGCAGGACTGAGGAGCAACTTAGGTGGTTCCAGCTTGGGTTTTTTCATGAGGCTGCAGTCATCTGAGGCTTGACTAGAGCTCTGTGATCCACTTTCAGAATGCCTCACTCACATGGATGGCAAGTTGGTGCTGGCTGTTACTAAGGGGTTTCATTTCCTTTCCACCTGGGACTCTCCAAAGACAGCTCCACACAGGTTAGCTCTGCTCAAAGAAAATAATCTTGAGGCAACAAGTAAAAGCCACAATGTGACCTAGCCTGGAGAGTCACCAACACTTGCACTGTTTACACAAGGCAGCCCTATGCAATACGAAAGGAACAGTAGAAGGGCATGAAAATACAAGGCACAGAGCACTGAGGGTCATACAACATGTTTTAAGATATAGAGTCTACTCTTCGACTAATTTGAGTCTGGATTGCCCTGTGGCTGTTTTGACCAATTGAACACAGCAGAAATGATGCTATGCTGGTCCAATGTAAGAACTTTAGGAGGAATGGCCATTTTGATTTCCCACCTTTTGGAGTCCTAAGCCACCATGTAAGAAGTTCAGGATGTCCTGCTGGAAGAAATGACCACATGAAGGTATGTTGATCTCTCAAGCATGCCTGCAAAACGGGCCATATGATTGATTATGCAGATGACTCCAGAACCTGCAACCTCATGAGAAACTGAGATCACTAGGTGAGCCCAGCCAGCCTGTATACGGAACCACTAGGCACAATACACTGGTGTCTTCAGCCACCCATTTTTGCTATGGTTTGTTGACAATGACAGAAAACTGGAATAAAAGAAATGCAAATTTTTGTTATTCATTCTTGATACTTCATGTTTTACCTTTATAAGTTCCACTAGTGCAAGGATTTTTATACCCAAAGGCCTCAAAGAGTGCCTGGATTACCACAATGACCTCCTACCTTCCATTGCCCAAACAGCAGAGTGATTTCTGTCAGTCTTTCCTGATCCCCAAACTAGGCTATATCCATATTATGTGTTTTCACTGCAGTATGCATGTCTTTGTCATAGCACTGGATATTCTGCCATAGCTTGCATAATTGATTTTTTAATGTTTGCCTCCCTCACTGGATCCTAATCTCCAATAAAGTAAGACACATAAATATCTTAACTCACTGGTCTAACCTAATTTTAAATGCAGTACCTAATACCAGTAGGTGTTCAATAAATATTTGGTGAATAACTTCTCAAAATGTCTTTTGCCCTTCACTTGATTTTATAAGAAAAACTAATTTCTTACTGTTTTTTAGTTTGTCTATTTTAGGCTATTTCCAGCTGCAAAGAAAAATAAAATAAAATCAATTAAGATTTTAGCTAATTTTTCACAAGCTTCTGGAAATCAGTGATAAAAATAATAACCACAAATGTGGTATTTATTCATGTATTTCAGCCTTCAGGTTAACTTTTGATTCTCTTATAAAATGGAGAAATCAAGTCATTCTTTATAGAGAATAATCAAGTTTTATCATGTTCATTAACACAAAATAAAAAGAAATATTTCTCCCAATCCACTTTCCCAGTTCTCATTTTACTTTCTAAATTTACTCTAACAATGATTTTCATTTTTAAAAACTGGATTTCTATGTTCTTTGTCATATATTTATATTTATTAACTTATTTAGACCATGAATAAAAGATTCTCCAACTCTTTCTTTCAGAGACCTTGGAAAGCATAAAGTTCTGGTTAATATAATTATACCAGTCCTCAAAAAATCAAAATCACTACCAAAAACTCTTCTACACTAATAAAAATGGAGCCAGACAGACTGTTAGGTAAAGCATATGCTAACAAAGCACAGAAGTGGTTCAACACAAGGACATTTTCCTATATAGGAGACCAAAGGCCCAAATATTCAATAACAAAAATTTTAGCCATATGTGCACTTATGTAGAACAGATTATTAACTGTTCTCCTCCATAAATATAAAAACTGAACTAAAATAAATATGAATAATTTTAAATTATTTTTATGAAATCATACACATTAAGCAGTGGTGATCATTCAGTGGAAATTTCATCATGATACATGTTCATTTTACAGTGTCAAATGGAGGCAAATTCTGCAAGTGCTTTTATTCAAAAACATTTTTAGAGTAATTACTTTTCTTGGACAACAGTTTCAGTATTCTTTTTCTTTTTTTCTTACATATGCTTCTAAATCTGTGTTTGGAATCCAAATCTTAAATTTAATTACAAGTAGAGGAATATGCCTACTTAACATCCATGTAGACCTAAATTACTTTACATTCGTAGAGGCTTGTGAAAGTTTCCAGTGAGAAGTTTTCTAAAGTTAACTAACTCTATGGTTTTCAATGTTTAACATGTATGAGAATCACCTAAAGCATATTAAAACAGATTGTAAGGCTCCCCTCTCAGACTTCTGATTCAGTAGGACAAGGGTTGCTTCTTAACTATGTCTTAGATAATACTAATGTTACTGGTTCAGAGGCCCTATTTTGAGGATTACCAATCTAACCTACCACTTACATCAGCTTTATAGATAAGGAATTAAAGGCCTGGAAAACCTGAAAGATGATTCAATGTTTCTGCTGAAGTCAGTGCAAAAATGACAGGGCAAAGCAGGACAGGAATCCAGCTTTCCTAAATCCAAGTAGAGCATTCTTTGACTGGACTTTCCCCATCTAAGGTATATTCAGTGCCATATGAGGTGTTGACGAATAAGCTATAGAAAAATAAGTTACAGCCCAGGAAAAGGGAAGGCAACATAAACATCCTGTCTCCCAGTCAACAAAATTAAAGACTCACTGAGCCACACCAAAAATTGCATGAATCAGGTATTTCTTTGTGGCCACCACTCCCCTTTTGAAGTTCATTTCCCTCTAAACATCTAAGGACTTACTTTGCATTCTTACATTGCAACGTCTCTGTTGATAACTTTTCAGTAATTCCATTACAGCAAATCACAGGGTTGTCAAATCTTCAAGGATCAGAAGATCATGAGTTGACAAGTAGCAGATGCACAGAAAGAAGTTTTAAATAACGTGCATTCATTCCCCATGTGGAGTGAAGTAGAATACCTATTACTCTATGATAGCAAAACCAGCCGGGAAGTAACAAAGAATGCAGTTATGCCATGATATTTACCATTTCTACCACTTTTATTCAGTGAAGAATCAAAGAATTCAGAAGAAAGAAAACTCTTAGATTTTCAAACAAGCTGTTTCTGTTTAAGGACAGAAGTTTCTGTTAAAATTTAGTATAATTGTGATGTCACTGAGCACAGTGAAAGCTGCAGGCAAACAGAACATTCTCATTGTAATACCACTACTGTAGGCATCTTTGAAACACTATAGCTTCTTCAGACTATAATTATAACTGTTTGTTGCTTCTGTGGTTTCAATGATAATAGAACTTGTTCACAAAATTTAGACAACACTGATGTGTTGCATATAAAATATAGACAGTCACGTGCAAAATGTCCCATTATACATTTTCTCATAGAGAGAAACAGCTGAGAAACCTACAGACCATCAAATTATGACTCCAGTATTTCATTATGAGCAATTAGACTCCGGAACCCAAAGGTACAACCAAAATGCTTGGTGTAATTGGGTTAATACCATTTAAGAACTGAGCTACAGGTGCTTGAATCAACAAGAAAGAAAAATCCCAGTGACTATAACTTTATTACTTTCTTGGTCATTACTTCTATAGCCAGAGCATCAAAATTTGTATATGGGAGAAAATGTATGTTAAGTGAGGGGAAAGATTCAAAATCATGCTCATTCAATTGTAATCACTGACTCGAATAACTGCTCAGTGTCAGGCACAGTCCCTGCTCTTCAAGACCCAACAGGAGAGGTTGGGTGTGAAGTCATTCCTTCAGAAAACATTGGACACTTTATAAAGAAGAGATATCAGTATACCCAGTTCATAGTGTTACAAAACAGACGGTTTGTGTTCATTGTTGAGAAATTAGGAAGTTACCAACAATAATGTCATTTACCATGTCTAGAAAAATTAAGTACTTTACATGCGGGAAAGGTCATTATAGTGCAGGAAATAAAACCAGGAAAGGCAGACTGAGGTCAGAGACCTTATAAAATTATGTTAAGAAATTTGGTGTTAGCTGGGCATGGTGGCACACACCTATAATCCCAGCAGCTCTGGACGCTGAGACAGGTGGATTGCAAGTTCAAAGTCAGCTTCAGCAAAAGCAAGGTGCTAAGCAACTCAGTGAGACCCTGTCTCTAAATAAAATACAAAATAGGGCTGAGGATGTGGCTCAGAGGTTGAGTGCCCCTGAGTTCAATCTACAGTATCCTCCCCCCCACAAAAAAAAAAAGAAAAAGAAAAGAAAGAAATTTGGTGTTATGACTTACATATGAGGTGTTCCCCAAAATTCATGTGAGACAATACAAGAAAGTTCAGAGGTGAAATGATTAGATAAGGAGAATCATAACTTAATCAGTGGATTAACCCACTGATAGAGATCAGTTCGACTATAATCCATAACCTTCAGCAGATAGAATGTGACTAGAGGAAGTAGGTCATTAGGGATGTTCCTTTGGGGATGTATTTTTGTCTATGGTAAGGAGGATTCTTTCTCTGCTTCCTGGTTGTCATGTTCTTAGCTGCTTTCTTCTGCCATGCCTTTCAGCTGTGATGTTCTGCCTCATCTTGGGCCAAGAGCTATGGAGTTAGGCAACAGTTGACTGAATCTCTGAGACCATGAGTCAAAATAAAATTTTCCTCCTCTAAGTTGTTCTTGTCAAGTTTTTTGGTCATAGCAAACAAAGCTGACTGCAACAGAAATTGGTACCAAGAAGTGGTATTGTTACTGTTACTAACCTGACTATGTGGTTCAGAAGTTTTTGGAGCTGGTTTGTAGGAGGAATTTTTTAAAGTTTAGACAAGCTTGGACAAGTTTTAGAATGTTGTAAACAAAACTTAGTAGATGATTCTGGTGGGAGTTCAGAAGATCAGAATGCCTACAGAAATGTGAACTGTACTCACAAGGAATTGAGGACTCTATTGAGAACTGGACTAAAGGCCACTGTATTATATTTTGACAAAGAACTTGGATACATTTTGCCCACATCCTGAGAATTACTGTGAGACTGAATTTAAAGGTGATGGGCTAATTAATCTGGTAGAGGAAATTTCAGTCAGTGGCATGCATATTGTTGGCAGCTTTTAACCAAATTTACTATGAGAATCAGGAGCAGAAAGCAGAGACTAAAATGATGGTAAAAACCTGCAGTTTCTCAGAAAAGTGCTTGTAGAGCTGGGGCAAGGAACATGTGCTTGTTGAAGAGATTATAGCCACTAAAGAGATGCTATGTACTTTACCAAGAAAATATAATGTTATGGTTTGGATATGAGATGTCTCCCAAAAGCTCATGTGTGAGGCAATAAAAGAAGGTTCAGAGGACTCATGATTTGGGTTGTAAAAGTCTTAACCCAATAAGTGATTTAATCCCCTTATGGGGATTAACTGAGTGGTAACTAAAATGGTAGGGTATGGCTGGAGGAAACTGGAATTGAGGCATGGCTTTGGGGTATATATTTTGTATCTGGAGAGTGGAGACTCTTTCTCTCTCTGATTCCTGATGATGTGAGCTGCTTCCCTCTGTTACTATTCTGCCATGATGTTCAGACTCACCTGGAGCCCTGAGGAAGGAGCAGGCTGCCTATGGATTGAGACCTCTGAAACTGTGAGCCCTAAAGTAAACTCTTCTTCCTCTATAATTGTGCTGGTCAGATGATTTAATCACAGCAGCAAAAATCTGACTAAAACATATAGGAAAGATGACGTGAAAGTATCTCAGGAATTGGCACTCATACCCAGGTTCAAGGATGTAAAAGTTAAATCTCCATTGAGAAGAGACCATCGAAGCACCCTGCCATCACAGGGGGACCTAGAAAGTTGCTTACTGTGCTGAGCCATGCAGGCACTCAGTGACTACTGAAGCTATGGGCTCAGGAGGCTTGACTACTGCTCAAGATAGTGGCAGATGATGTCAACCTCGTTGTTCTGTTTCTGCAGGAATGCAGGATGCTGGAGTTAGGGAGTCATGGAGGCTTCCACTGAGATTTCAAAAGAAGCTCTGGGAAGCCAGGAAGAATGTATCAGGGTTGGAATCCCTGCAGGAAGCCCCTGAGAGTGTGATGCATGAAGAAGGAAGCCAAGGTTGCAGTGGAAACTCCCAAGATTAAGAGATGCCAGTAACATGGAATGTCTCCAAGGAAAGCTGAAGGAATCAGATACAAACCAACAGAGAAACTATGTGAGCTGCAACCAGCAAGGTCATGGGGTCAGAACTATGCAGGTCCTTTGGAAATCCCATACAATGGAATGTGTCCCAGATGGTGGACCTAGAGGTACAGAACTTGTTTGCCCATGGATTCCAGTCTTGCTTTGGACCCATTCCTTCTTTCTATGTGACTATTTCTTCCTTGTGGAACATGTTTACTCTGTGCCATTATATATTGGATATATGTAACTTGCTTTTGATCTTTACAAGGGAAAATATCCATGAGTTTGCCTTGAGTCCCGGAAGAAATTTTGGACTTGAACTTCTGGGCAATTCTGGAACTCTTAGAAATGGGTTAAGTATATTTTGTACTGTGAGATGAGGATGAGCTTTTAGGGGCAAAGGGCAAAGTATCATGGTTTAGATATGAGGTGCTCCCTTTATAGCTCACATGTGAGACAAAGCAAGAATGTTCAGAGGTGAAATTATTAGATTATGAGAGTTGAAACCTAATCGGTGGATTTATCCACTCATATGGATTAACTGGGTGGTAACTATTGGCAGAGTGTGGATGAAGGAGGTTGGTCACTGAGGATGTGCCTTTGGGATTATATTTTGTTCCTGGTAAGCAGAATTTTCTCTCTGCTTCTTGGTTGTCATGTCCTGGACTGCTTTTTTTCTGCCATGCCCTTCTGCCATGATGTTCTGCCTCACCTTGGCCTCAAAGCTATGGAGTCAGTCAACCGTGGACTGAACCTCTGAAATCATGAGCCAAAATAAGTTTTTATTCCTCTAAGTTGTTGTCAAGTTTTTTGATCACAGCAAAGCAATGCTGACTAAAACATTCGTACATTGTTTCTAGATCATGGGTGCCATGGAAAGAATTTGAAGACTAAAGGGCAGAGTGATTCCTAAGAAAACACTTTGTGAAAGCACACCTGAAGATGGTGGGTAAAATATGAGACACCTTTTTGTAATGGCTGTATGAGTTATTGTAATAACAAAAGAGTTCATAGAAACCAATGATAAAGAATTCAAGGGGTTAGAGATTTTTCTTTGAGTTTTTTGTTTGTTTGTTGTTTGTTTGTTTGTTTGTTTTGGTACTGGGGATTGAAACCAAGGTTCTTTAACCACTGAGACACATCCAGCCCTTTTTATATTTTTTTGAGACAGGGTCTCACTAAGTTGCTGAGGCTGGCTTTAAACTGGCAATCCCCTTGCCTCAGCTTGCCAAGCTGCTGGGATTATAGATGTGCCCAAGGGGCAGACATTTTGAATGGATTTTTGCCCTTTGTTATCTGATCATTCCTGGTGGTCAGGAACCTGAATTTCAATGGGTCATTCTTTAGTGACAGGGCACAAATCTGAGGTGAGAGCATAAGTACATCTTAACACATTAAAGTAAATGGAAGAAAACAATAAAATAAAAGGAGAAAATAGCTAAATGAAAATTAAAGATAAAATACAGAGCATCACTACAACTAAAATTTGGTTTTGTGATGAAACTAAGAACACATTTCTAAAAAGAAACCATCAGTTTAAAAAGGAAAGAATGCAAAATAAACAAAATGAACAGTGAAAGGAAAACTTCATGATGCCGCACTTACTAAAAACTGGTTGATGGATATAATATTAACTTTATTGTATTACGTTTAAATGATTTTGTGATATAAACAAAGTTCTAGAAAAAATGTCATTGAAATATGTTATTACCTCTTCAAGAAACTGAAAATGTAACTTAAAATTTTCCATAGAGATAAATATTTAATATATTTCCCAATCAAGAATTAGATTATTTTACACTTTTAGAGAAGAGAAAAACAGAAAACACTTTCTAATGTATTTAATGATGCTAGCATATCCTTAATAGTAAAATCACAAAGCCAGTTTGAAAAAATAATCGTGGACCAATATTAAAAGATAAATGGAAAATACTAAACTATATTTGCAAATTAAATCTGGGGATATATGAGAAATATAATACAATATTACTAAATGGTGATTATTTCAGAGATGTAAATTTTATTCAACATTAGAAAGTATAAGAATTACTTCAGTGCATTAAAAAATTAAAGAATATCAAAATTAGCACTCCCATAGGTGCAATAAAAGCATTCAATAAAACTTAACACCTATTCAGTTTATAAATGTTTGCAAACTAGGAATATAAGAATATTTCATCAGTTAAAGAACATCTACAAAAGAATCTACAATGACCATCAAAATGTTATCTCTAAACTCAAGAATGTGACAAAATTGCTTTCTATCACTCTATCTACTCAACATTGTACTGGAGATTATTACAATAAGACAAGGAACAGTAGGAAAAATATAAGAAAAAAATGAAAGAAATTCAGATATCATAATTCATAAGCAGTATAATTCTACACTTTAAAATATAAAGACAAATTATGAAAACATTTAAGATAATTTGGCAAAGTTAATATATGCAAGTGGAACATGAAGCAAGCTAAAATTTATACATTCTAACACCAGGTAAGGATATATAATTTTGAAAATACTATTCATAATAGCATCTAAAAATATGAAGTACCTAAGAAATAAGTCCAAAAATATGTAAGACATTTGAGTAGAAAAAAATCATAAAACTTTACTGAAAGAAATATCTAAAAGACTTAAATGCAAATATATACTATGTTCATGAATAAATGACTCAATATCATATTTTTATTTTCATCAAATTTACTTTTAGACTCCGGCCATTCATATCAAAACCCTAACCAGGGCATACTTCCCCTTTTGGAAAAATTACAATGTCTGTAATTTTCACTAGCACTCTAGGTGTACTTAAAAATCCTGAATACATAAGCATAACAAGGAAACCATCAGACAAGAAGGCAGACTTGGTCAAGGAGCACAGGACATGAGGGAATGCTGTGCTGATTATGTTCCCTGGCTTTTCTCTTTATTCTTATAGCACAAACTTAGAACTGCAGAAGTCAACAAAACTGTAACACCAATGGTCACAGACCAAAAGTGTTTCAAAAACACCTACTCTACCTAATATAAGGAAAAAGGGGGCAGCCTAGCAAAACAAGAAAACTTTTAAGCAATAACTACTCTACAGCAGACAAATAATGAAAAAAGAAAATCTGTAATTATGTACCAAGTCCATGAGTAAGGACCAGTCTGGGAACATGCACCTCCACTTGAGCTGAAGCTATAATGAGGGACTCAGCAACCTGCTGGGTTGATGTCAAAGAACAACATAGGACGCCTCCCTAGTTTTAGCCCACTTGCCATACTAGATTTCCCTGCTGTGCTAGCAGTGGAGACCACAAGGGAGCCTGGACTTCTATCTCCATCTGGCAGCAATTTGACACCCCACCCTCTCCCTATTATGGTGGTATCCAAAGAGGTCTAGTGGAAAGTTGGAACTTTCACCATTGCCTATTGTGGAAAACACTTTGGCAGTTTCTTGAAAATATGAAACATATAGTTATTATAAAATCTAGCAATTGCCCCAATAGCCATATTTACTAGAGAAATGAAGACAGGATCACACCAAAACTTGCACACAAGTATTCATAAGAACTTTATTTGTAGTAGCGAAAACTGGAAAAAACCTGTATGCCCAATATTAAACTGTGACAAATCTATGCCACAGAACACATACTACTCCATAGTATAAAACAAACTCACATTACATTATGTGGAATCCCCTCACAGAATCTCCAGAGAATTACACTGAGTGAATAAAGACAATCCCAAAAGGTTGGATATTGCATGATTCCATTACTATAGCACTCATGAAATAACAAAATTATAGAAATAGAGAACGACTAGTGGTTGTCAGGAGCCAAGGAGGGGATGGAGGGAAAGGTGAGTGATCCTTGTAGCAATGGAATATTTTGTATCTTGACTGTACAATATGAATATCCCAGTTGTGATTTTTACTATACTTCTACAAGACGTAATGAATGGGGGAAACTGAGTAAATGGTACATGGCATCCCTATATTATTCTCATTATCACAAAATAAAAAGTTTCACTGAAATAAAACCAGGTTTTCATGGGACTTGACAAACTAATTCTAAATGAATCCAGAAAAACATTAACCAAGTGTTGTATAAAGGGGCAGTGACAGAGAAATGTCAGAGTAGGGAGCTATAGGGTCCCCTCCCTTTCAAAAGCAACCAGTGAGCTAACTATTAGAATCACCTTTTGAAGAACTTGGGAATCTAGTTAAAAACTTATCACATCCAGGAGGTGACTTGGTGATGAAAGAAGCTGCTGCTTCTAGTGAGTGCGGTGGCATTGGAACATACCTGCCTGCCACCCCACGCACTGTAGTAGCAGGAGAGCAGAGGCCTGCACTGGTACTAATGTGGTTTGCTAACACCAGACAGAGCTATACAGACCTTATTCCCAAAGAACTGTAGTTGTGCATCTCTAGTTTTCTTAAGGACAAAGGCTTCAACTCAGAGTGCTCCCGGGCAGAGGTGGCTGTCTAGGGAGTTAAGCATCATAAAAAGGCACAAGTATTGTGTGGGATGGCCTGGTGCAAGGAACAACACTTAAGCAATACACAGACCGAGAAACCTCTAGGAAGGAAGAGCTTGGGAAAACCAATACATGTGAAAGTAAGGGCTTTTAATAGCTTCCCTGTATGACACAGGGTCAAGAAACCCACATGCATACCCAGGGTGATGACTCTAGAAAAGGTCTCAGAAGACCTATATTTTCACCTCTGGCTATAGATCTTCTTCTGTGAAGTGTCTGCTCAGTTCCTTAGCCCATTTATTGATTGGGTTATTTGTATTCTTGGTGTAAAGTTTTTTGAGTTCTTTATAGATTCTAGATAGAGACTAATGCTCTATCTGAAGTGTGTGTGGAAAAGATTTTCTCCCACTCTATAGGTTCTGTCTTCACATTGTTGATAGTTTCCTTTGCTGAGAAAAAGCTTTTTAGTTTGCTTCTATCCTATTTATTGAATCCTGCTTTTATTTCTTGTGCTTTGGGTGTCTTGTTAAGGAAGTCTGGTTCTAAGCCGACATGACGAAAATTTGGACCTACTTTTTCTTCTATTTGGTGCAGGGGATAGTAGCTATCTTAAACTAAAGAAGACAGGACACAATGGTAGAGAGGGAGGATGCAATTGGACAGGAATTCTCAGACCAAAGGTTTTCAAAAATAAGGGTAATGTCTTGTTTCTTCATCTTAGTTGTGAACAGTGATCATTTTCTTATTTTTCAAATGCTCCTTACATAGTATGTGTTTTTATAAAATGCTCTATTGTACAAAATACATTCTTATATGCACAATAAAATATAAAGTATTTTATTCAACATAAAAAGCAAAATCAAAAAGAAAGTCTTGACAGGAAAAAAAGTCATCAAGACTATACTTTAGAAAGAGTATTCTTGTGGACATTAAGAAGAGAGACATGGAAAGCCACTATTATCAAGGAGAGAGAAAATGAGTTTTTAACCTGGATGGTATCAAGCCTGAATTTTAAAGAGAAAAATTTTAAACATATTACTGAACTGTGATATAATTGGTATAATGGGCATAATAATACTGATGTATTTTGTGCCTGACTTCTTATTAGAAACGTGACAGTGATGACCAACAAAAACCATAGGAAGCTTCTACTTGAGGGGCAAGAGAAGGAGTAGCAGTATGTGATAGAGAGAAAGATCCACAAGCGAACAGTGTCACAAAAGCCACAGGAGGAATAAGAAGTTCAAGTTGGACTGCCTAGCGTCAATCATCGTCAAGTGTGTTTTGAGGTCATCTTCTGGTTGGAATGTACAGGAATAGTTTTTTGGACTTGAGGAGAATGGAAAAGGTTTGGAACAGCAGCTGTGGGAAATACAGTAGGGGGAAAAAGAGTAAGAGA
Organism: Sciurus carolinensis; assembly: GCF_902686445.1. Classification (NCBI taxonomy): domain Eukaryota; kingdom Metazoa; phylum Chordata; class Mammalia; order Rodentia; family Sciuridae; genus Sciurus; species Sciurus carolinensis. The sequence continues at coordinate 95,624,334 of NC_062215.1, forward strand.
GACAAAAAGACTGCCGAATAGCAGGAAGAGCTCAGCTGAGGTCGTTGGCGTGAATTTGTAGGAGAGCCAGCTGGCATGATTCATGACCTACTCCAGCAACCTTGGTTATAATTGAGCAGTTATCAAGGTTACAAGCATTATGGAGTCTAAAATATATAGTACCCCACACACACAAAAACACACACATGCACACACACATTCCTTGTCAGGGATAAAATAATTTGTCAGAGGTTTGCCAAAAATCTTAGACCGCGGCACAAAGGAGACTGTAAAATCCTTTTCAGCAGCAATATCATTTCTAAGAATGACTAAATATTTCTATTTAAGTAAAGATTCTTCATAATCCTGGTTAGTCAGGATGTCCAGTAGATCTTATAAAAGAAAGGTCAGTGGGACAAACTATAGGCCCCACTGCAGCAGCTGACCCACAGTGGTAACGGGTATTTAGCCTTCCTTTCCTTTCCCCACCATGCTGGAGTGTCCACCCTTCAGTTAGCACTTCTTCTGATCCAGCACTTCCCTGGTGGGTTGGTCCTGGCCCTCATCATTTTCCATGGATCAGGCCATAGCAATTGTACTCGTTCTTTTACTGTGACAATGGACCTGAGAGGACCCACAATGGACCCATTATGTAGCAGCAAACCTATGTCTAAATTAATCATGGTCAATGACACTGGACAGACAGAAGAGACTGTCCCATCTTGGGATCAACTGCTGCAACAGGGGCTGCAGTCTCTTCCACCTGCTATTAAGACATGGTCTTTATGTCACCTTGCTTCTGACAGTTGAGTACTACCAGGTGGTTCCCACTCTTCAAAAAGCCCATCATTCTCACTGCTGTCAGGAAGCTGTGTTCCCCTCCAGAATCTCCTACCATTGTCCCCAGCCTACAATGAACATTCCACCACTGAGCATCCTGAAAACCCTGATGTCTTAACACCAGTGCTTTCCTATCATTTTGATGGGAGAGTTTTAAACTAGAGCAGAATTCTTCTATCCCCAAAGAAATGGACTACATTTCCTGCCAGTGGCACCTGCACCTTCTCATCTACACTCAGGAATGGTAGTTGAGTTCAGAGTCTTCATCCCTTTGGAAGTTTTTGAGGTTTGTCATTTCAAAACTCTCATATGTCAAATCTTTACTCCTCCTCCTTTTCTCTCTTTTTCTTTAACGCACTCTGTAATGTCGAAGGGGCTCAGCTTTTTATTCCAGTTGCACTTAATTGCTCCTCTGATTACCATTTCTGGCAGAATAGTTCATTATGGTCCAACTGTCATTAGTCTCCAGTGCCACAAACACAGCTTTAGAAAGCAAAGGTACTCTGATGGCAGTAGAGAAATTAAGATAAGGTTCTTCATTGCCACCGTGAAAGGTATACTAACTAGCAAGAGCTGTAATGAAAGCAATGCAGCAATCTGAGCATCTTAGTGACTCTTTGATGCACCAGTCTAGGTGCACATATTAGCATTCACACACAAGAATGTGCACACACACAATATTTGATTATGTGCCTTTTCCTGATTGAACAAAGAAAATGCAACAACACCTTGCAAGTGCTTGTCCTTTCTGGGTAACAATTTGTAAGATTGCTTTCAAGGAGGGTGGTATAGGAGAGATAAAGACAAAAAAAAAAAAATCACTTGGTCCAAGAATTTGCTGAACAATTTCATATTGTTGAATTCCACTTACTAACACGTGCATTTGAATCCTAACAATGATTGACAGACACTTGGAAAGCAAAAGTAAAATCTGACCTGCAGACAGTTCAAATTTGCCATATGCTTGCCATCACCATTAACAGTTTGTGAACCCTCTTAATTTATTCTGTAGCTGACTAACCTTGTATTTTAAGGAAAATGAATATCTGTTTGTTTTTCAAATATGGCATTTTATTTTTCCTTATTACTCATAAGTATGGACAGCAGAATAAGTGATTAACAGCTAATTTAAGATAGCTTTAAGGGGAAATAAATGGTTTTGCCCCAGAACATATCATAAATGTTTTCCACTTACATGACTGCCTTATAGAGGAAATTCTCAAATAATATTCGTCAGGTGTAATTTCAGAAATAAGTTACTTTCTTCAACACAGCTGAACAGAATTTTTAAAGGAAAACATAATAGTGCTTAGAAATCACTACAATTTAGTGTGTGTGTGGTGTGTGTGTGTGTGTGTAAATAAAAATGGCTAAAAATACTTTTTCTCTGTAGTTTTTGCCTTTAAAATAATTTTATTTCTTCTTTTTCAGCCATCGAATACTCAAATTTGCTAGTAGTCCTTTTCTTTCCTTCTTGAAATTTCATTTCTTAAGCCATATTGAAGATGGAATCCAATTTTGATACAAGGGAAAAGAGGAAAAGTTTATATTTATTGTTTGAAAGTTTAACATTAGTACAAACTTATTTATTCTTTTCTCTTTGTGCATTTAATGATAGGCCTTCAACTTTTCCAGTTTTGATCACATGACTCAGATGATCATGCATTTTTTTAGAGTAAGAAATCTCATTCAGACCTGAGGTTAAAAAAAAAAATTAAGATGCTGGGCACAATGTCACATGCCTGTAATCACAGGGACTCAGGAGGCTGAGGCAGGAGGATTGCAAGTTCAAGGCCAGCCTCAGCAATTTAGTGAGATCCTGTCTCAAAATAAAAAATAAGATGGTCAGGGATGTACCTCAGTGTGAAGTATCCCTGGGTTCAATACCTAATAATCCCCCCAAAAAGAATTAAGTGATTTACTAACAAATTTTAAATATTCCAGATTATAAGCAAAGGCTACAGGTTGTCTATGCAATCTTTGTCCCTGCTGCTTTTAACATAGTTGTTGGCCTATGGTAACACTCAATAAATGAATTTTAGTTGGTCAGTTAGTCACAATAGTTATGTTATAAAGTGTATTCTGCTTTTAAAAGTGTCATATTTATGTCAAAATATTCTAAAACAATTAAGTGATTGAAGACATTTATAACCCTTAATTATTTTATAATAAAATATTTTAGCAAACTTTTCTTCAAATATCTCTAACAACTTAAAAAAATTAAAAAAAAAAAAAAAAAAAAACAAGGAATTGAACCCAAGGGAGCTTAGCCATTGAGCCACATCCCCAGCCCTTTTTTGATTTTTTTATTTTGAAACAAGGTCTTGTAAGTCTAAGGATTTTTTAAGACATGACTCATGATACTGTAAAAATAAACAACTTGCTCTAGGTCATAGAAATTAAGTATGAAAACAGAATAAAAAGTGTTTGATTGCAGGCATTTGCTGATTTTCACAGACAAAGCTCTTAATAATATTGAAAAGATGATCTACAGCTCGGCCAGCAATGTCTAACTGAGCCTTCACTGCAGGTCCTCCTTGTCCTTTAAATTCTCAGGGAAAGCGGGGGTGGAAAGGATGCACTCCTGCCACAGAAGCACCTATGAGACTTTCCGTTTATCTGCAGAAGCAATGACATGGGCAGCTGGCACCCTTCCACAGGGAGCTACAAACACCACTCTGCCACATTGCAAGTTTCCTCAGGCAGCAGATGTCTTCTAGCTGCCGTTCAGGTCTCCAACTCTACCAAGCCACCTGTACAACATATTTAATGTACCGACAATGCTGCTGCTGCTACTTAGCAAAGATTTTTTAAATTTAATTTTCCTCTGAACTCCAGTATGGCCAGTGGGATTAGTAGATGAAATGAGGCCTCATATTGCAAAATGTTTTGTTTTGTTTTGTTTAATAAAAGAGGGAAGAATCAAATCCTGAACTCTTTCCTCTTCTTCCAACTTCCTCAAATGATTTGGGAAAATGCTTTCACTTTCTATACCATGGTAATCAAATTTTGTTCAAAAAAACTGATGTTTCCAAAAAAGCAGTCTCGCTTGTTGAACTGGAAAAGTTCAACAGCTAGCTGTTAAATTGCTCACCCTTCTGCATTTCTCTGACACTACCAAACTTTAACGTGCTTCTAACCAAAACTTTAAACTGTGGGTGCAATCCTCTTAGAACATTATCAAAAAGCATTCTGACTTTTTCAGCTGCTAAAGTGATACTTACAGTACCATTGTGTCTGTTTAGTTTAAAAATGAGGTTGATAATGATAATGTTTTTCCATAAGATGATCTTCTACTTTTTAATGATACCCGTAGTTTCCCCTACATAAATGACTAAATCCTTACAGAATCTCTGTCTTGATTAGCACTCCTGCTAGTAAAATTTCACATACTAAATCAGCACCAGCTGTAGCAAGAAAGAAAGAAAAAGGCAAGTGTAAATGTTCCATATGCCCCACCAAATTGGCATCTGTGTCAGTAACCCTTTTTTTTTTAAACTATTGTATACATACATTCTCTTAAGTGTTTTGTTCACAGAATACTGTTAACAAAATTCTCTCTGTTGGCATATCAAGGAAAGAACCTGTCCTTGGTATCATTCAATGACAAAATACAATTTCCCTTTCTGCTCTGTGGTCATGGATATACCTGAAAGCTCTATTGACGTAAGTTGCTTCAAGTTAGTGAACCTTTATTTTGACATCTGTTCTCTGTAATGTGACACTGCAATGATCTTACAAAGCTGCTTTGCTGTTGGAGTTAAATTGGTAGCAACAATGAGCAATGTCAGAGAGACAATAGAATTATTTTAGTTACCTGGACGATATCTCAGAGACCAGGCTAAAAACAACCTGAAATGTGGTGGTAGGAAAAGCATTGATAATTCCTCTCACCCATATTTTCTTCACGTTCTTTAAGGTGTGTGTGTGTGTGTGTGTGTGTCTGTGTGTCTGTGTGTGTGTGATGTTAAATAATCTCAGAAATAGTCCCAAAGGTATATCTAAGATCTAAGATGCTCTCTTATACTTTAGGTGGTTTTCTGGAGCTTACCCATCAGGATCTTCTTAATTGTCTGAAACCCCAGCAGCTGTTTAGTTCTTTAGGAACATATTCAAACAATCGATTTGATCCTAAATTAGCCATCAGAAAGCTACATAATTAGTTTGCCTATACTAATCGAATGGTCTACACACAAGGATTATTGTTAGAAAATCTCCCATAGATAACCGTGTCACAGGTTTAAAAGGTTTAGGTTTCCTGTATGAAAGTATTTTCTCTGATTGAAACATGGTCCTCCTTGTGAAGGTCAATACAAATAAAAAAGAACCAACTCCTACTCACATTTTTTAACATAGTTGCCTTATTACATCTCTGCTACTCCTAATTTGACTGTTAGCTCCTTGAGAGTTGGGATATCATCTATGCAGATCTATGTATATCTACCAGAGTATCAGAGTTAGTAAGTACCCAATAAATGTTTACCCATGTCAAAATGGTTAAGGAATGCCTACAGTGCTTGTCAAAAGTTAAATGAACAACATTTTGGTGAACAATTTACCAACTGGGATCAAACAACTCACTAAATAAAAACAAGAGGAAAAGGATGAGATTTCCTTTGCTTCCCTGAGGTTCTCCTATGACATTTTCCTCAAAAGCAATCCTAGGGCTACTGGGTGAAAGTTGCACTCTATAATTTTTAGTGAAAGTTACACTCGATAATTCCTTATCTAAAGGGAAAAAAAAAACAACAGAAGACATTTTGGTTACAAGTGATTTTCCTTGTTTTTATTTTTTTGTTATTGGTTTGGTTTGGGGTTTTTTGTTCATTTGTGTGATTGGAGATTAACTCCAGGACCTCATCCATGCTAGACAAATGCTCTACCACTGAGCTGTACCCCCAATCCAAGATACAGTTTATGTAAACTCCTAGCAAGTAGATTAGAGAAGGGCTTGTGGGGAAAATCCACAATGCAGTAATGAATTATGTCTTTCAAGTTGTGATCGTGAAAATTCACTATTAAAACCATGTACCTTCCATTGGAAAGCAATGGTTTCTCTCTCTCTCTCTCTCTCTCTCTCTCTCTCTCTCTCTCTCTCTCTCTCTCTCTCTCTCTCTCTCTCTGCCTTTCTTCCCCCCCAGTACTGTGAACAGTTAAAAGCTGCTTGCCACCTTTGGGGGAAGTTCTGATAGGAACTCCTGCTACACTGGGAATTTTGGAGGAGTTGATCCAATGTTCCTACATATGAAATTCAACTGTGCTTACAAACCCTATCATGATATTACAGAACTTATTCTTAAAGCATTTGATTATGTAGTTGGTAGTAGCCAGGTAAAAATATGTGTGTCTATTTATCTACATGTCCCTTAAGGTAAGCACAATCCTTTTTATATCTGTATCCCCAAATAGCCATACAGTAATGTAAAAGTATGCATTTTTAAAATGATTACTGCATTCTTACTTCTATTTTTATTTTTTTGAATAGCTGATTTCTTACTTGGTTGCCTGTCTATTCAATTGGTAGTCCTTACTCCTAGGTCTGTAATTTGCATGCTAATTTTAATACAGCCGTATGGATGATAAATTACACACTGACATGAAACTTTCAAAATGACAGACAAATCAAAAATGAGTGAACCTAAGGAGTCAATCAAGAAGTCCTTTCTGAGAGCACTATGTATAATCCCACCATACTTCATGGTGTAGACTCATCAACCCCAAAAAAGGGGAGCAATAGTCATTGCCAGTCAGAAAGGTTCATAGGTGGCATTCTGATTTGGTCTCTTCCTGTGTCATGGTGATTTTTAAATACTCTGCATATCTACACTGGTTTCTTTTCTAAGGAAATGTGTGATCCTAATGAGAAGATACCATGTAATTATAGTCTTAACATAATTAAGCAATGGACAGTATATAAAAAACAGGGGATTTTACATATGGAGTTCATGGAAAGTAGTCATGTTTAAGAGGCCAAGTTTGGGAGGTGGACATATAGAATTTTAATTTGGAGCACTGGTCTTCATATTCCAAGGCGATTCCAAGCATTTGTTTGGACTCATATGCCTGTGTGCATTGGACTGTTAGGACCAGTAGCCATCGCCCACCATAATCCCAGAGGCTTTGCTCACCAACAGCTATCTCTTTCTGTACAGATGCATGGCAGGGTAGTTTCTGTGTCATGGTTGCTTCTTAAAAGGCCACAGCCAGGTCACACACTATTTAAAGCACTACTTTATTTAAGGCAACTTTCAAGTGTTTCTTCTCCCTTTGCTATCTATGATTGCCCCATTTCAGTTTGCCATAGAACAGCTGTTTCGATATCCAGCATTTATCCGTTCTCCACATGCATCCAGCCCAGAGGGATTGTTAAGCAGATCATTGTTTTAATTCTGGCTACATTCCAGGTCCCCATTATTAGTGATCCTGTCTTAACATTTACTGTTCAGTTTGGCTCACAGGTGATGTTGATTAAATTGGATATGCCATCTGGGGTGGGTATTCATCTGGTAGACGCATTCAAGGCTGAGCACACCTACCGCTTCATTTTGGTCTGAAGTTTTATGCCACATTTGATGGCATTTTGGACATGGTTTTCTGCAGCTTGGGTTTGACTCCTGGCTTATTTAGTGGTTGTGTGAAATTGGGCAATCCACTTCACTGTTTGATGTCTTGGTTTTCTAATAATAAAACAGAGAAAATGATCATGAACTCATTCTTTCACTTAATTCCTTGTTAATGTTTTGAATATTTATTAGGCAGCCAGTTTGTGCCTGACGCTGTGCTAAGTGTGGGGAAATCATATATAAAAAAGGAATCAGAACAGAGAAGATAAGACACATAAACAGAAAGGTAGCAATACTACATGGACTGTTCCCTATGCTAAGAGATATGAGCATAAAGCTTTGGAGGATGTTTTAGACAGCTTTTATGTCATAGTGGCCAAAATACTTGACAAGAACAACTTAGAAGAAGAAAAGTTTATTTGGGGCTCATAGTTTCAGAGGTCTCAGTTTATAGAAGGCCAATTCCATCGCTCTGGGTCTGATGAGGCAGCACATTATGAAGGAAGAGCCCAGCTCAGGAAAGCTGCTTCTCCCATGGCAGCAAGGAATCAGGGTAGGGGGAAGGGACCACAGAGAAGATGAACCCTTCCAGGACATGCCCCCAGTGATTCCCCTCTTCCAGCCACACCCCTCTGTCTACAGTTACCAACCAGTCAGTACATTTTAACTAGGATGGGATGATTAGGCTATAGCTCTCGTAATCCAATTTTTTAACTTCTGAATATTCCTACATTAATAGTGGTTTTGGGGGACACCTATATCCAAACCATAATGGAGGGGGCAAGACATAATAATTTAATAGGATCTTAAAGATCAAGAGCTCCAAAGTTTGCTTTCAAGCATTTAATCAATGAATATATTCATGTAAAAGTAACATGTAATAATTTTACTCCTAATTATTGGGGGTGGGATAAAACATGAAAGGATTATTTTTTATTATTTCATTAGTTAATTAAAGGATGAAAAGCAGACTTGGATTCGTGTGGTACAAACCATGTGGGCTTGTTTTGAGAATCAAATGGCATGATGTGTGAACAGGTTCCCATTAAAGTGCTTGTTGGAGGCTCTTTCAAACATGTGGGTGACATTGCCTGCCCTGCCTATCCCACTATGCTGTGACAAGGACAAAATTTAAATGATCATAAAACAATGTTGGAAAAGCACCAATAATAATATGAGCAGTCATTGCTAACACTTATTTAGCTCTTATAATGTGCTTGGCATGATTCTAAATGTTTTACATGTATTCACTTATCCTCACAACAGCCAATCTACTCGGTTCTAAAGGTGAGCCATATGAAAGGGTAGATATTTGACCAGTTTTGACCTATAAAAATGTCAGTTTCAAATGCTTCATCCTATTATAACTTTCTTAATTTACACATGAGGAAATGAGATGCACAGAGGTTAAGTAACTTGCCCAAGGTCATGGAATTAGTAAAATGTTATTATTTTTCTAATTATTTATGAACATTCCTAGTCCACTGGGGTTCTCATTGTTGTAAGAATAAAAACCCAATATGTTTAACTTTAGACAGGAAAACAAATTTATTGGAATAGTATGGAGTTGCTCAGAAAATCAAAGGAAAATCTGAACAGCAGATTACTTCCAGAATTCCCATTTCTCATCACCTCAAGTTCTGCTGTTCTGTTCCAAGCCACCATCTTCTTCCACCTTGTTGAATTCAAGAGCCTCCTAACTGGTCCCCTGGCTTCTCCTTTTACCCTTTCTCGAGCTGTTTTCAACCTAATGGAGAGACAGACAATGCTAAAACATGAGGTCAAGTACTCCGATAGCACTCAGAGGCAAAGCCTGCCCTCCTTGGCCCAGTCCCCAGACACGTCTGCCTTCACCTCCTACTACCCTCTCCCTCCTCCCCATGCTCCACTCGCTCATCCCTGGAAGGATTCAGGGCCCAATCCCACCTCAGACCTTTGCACCTGGCTTCTTTCCCCAGACCTCCCCTGGTTCCCACACCTCCTACTAGTATTTTCTCACAGATCACCTTCTGGTCACCTTCTTTGATCCCTTTTTAAAAGTCTCAGTCCCACTGTAATAGTAAACTTATCTTCCCGCCCTTATTTCTTTTTTCTCCATAGTACTCATTGCCTTACATACTGACTTGTATTTGATTAGTCATCTTCAGTAGAATATTAGGACAGAGACATGTCATTGCTTTTCACAGTACCTGGCACATAAATATGTGTGGCATGAATGAGTAGGTTGGTGAAAAGTAAAACAAACAAATAAAACAAAACAAAATAAGAATCCTCGGGGTCCAGAAGCTCCAACTACTCTGGTATAATTGTGTTCAAACATCCAGTTCTCAGAAAGGAGACTAATAGGTATAGTTTTAGGTTTGTAATCTGCCCAATAGCCCGAAAAGAGCTGGGTACATTGATTCACTAAAAAGTTGCAAGCACCTGGCACTATTGCTTTTCTCCCCAGAAGAAAGAGGAATACAGTCTTGGCAGGTAGGAATCAATATAGTTCTGCCCTCACCACCGCCCCCTCCACACACACTGACTTTCTGAATTAGATTCTCTACTTTCTGCTGTATCTTTCTATCATTTAATGTATCACCTAGTATGTTCCAGAAATAGGAGATTTTCACAAAAATTTACATATGAAATCAGACTTCCCAATGCAAACCATTATTATTTCCATTTCCTTTAGGTTGATTGACTTTCCATGAAGGTAAATTTCAATTTATATTATATGTATTTGATAAACTTATGTATCTTCTATAAGAGTTCTGTTTAAAATATCAGAAATTTAATCTTAAATAAAACAAATTCTCAGGTTGTGTTGCTTCTTTTATTCTGCTCAAAATAGTATAATTATCCTGGTTTTGCTGATTAAAAAGGTAATTAAACAACTGAACAATATAGAAATATGTAATACATAGCTACCTTAATCTTCTGTTCTATTCCCTGTATAGAATCTATTCCCTTGCTTCGGTCCTATTCCCCATTTAGAATCTCTCTTAACATGTGAAATACGTAACTCTAGCATTTTTTATGTCATAAATGTTTTATCATTCAGAATACTTGATAGAACAGTATTACATGTACTGATCTATAAGTTCCATGTTGTATAAACTAATTCTATGTATACTGTTCTACAACCTACATTCTTCACTCTACATTATATCATGGATAGCAGGAGTGTGGGGACAAGGCCCAGGGAGATCTGGGGAAAGATGTGCGTGTGCAGATACCTGAGGTGGGAATGTGCCCTTGATCCTCAAGGGTTCTTTGTGTGAAGCCAAGAAGGGGAGTGAGAGAGTAGTAGAAGTTGAAGTCAGTGACACAGGGGGCTAGGGGCAGATCGCACAGGACCGCATGGTTCTTATTCAAAGGCCACATAAAGGATGGGGGTGGTGGTGGCTCAGTGCTTTCCCAGCATGCATAGGGCCCTGGGTTTGATCTCCAGCACTGAAAAAAAAATTTTCAAGTATTCACTTATGTGAATATATCATAACTTACTTAATGATGCTTGTTGACATTAAAAACAAGGCTGCAATTGATACCCTTATATATAAATGTCCACTGGTAATTTTAGAATAAAGCTCAAAAAGTACAATTACAGCGTCAAAGTTTAGATACTTTTATATCATGATCCATGGTACCAGATTGTACTATAAAAAAATTATGGCGATGTACACCCTGATTAACAACATATGATAATGCTAATTTTTAGACTTACCATTATCTTTGGAGTCTTTGGTAGTTTTGTTCTGTTGTTTTACTGTTGGGGTGCTAGGGATCAAACCCAGGACCTCACACCATCTTTTTTTTGTGGGGGAGTACCAGGAACTGAACTCAGGGTCACTTGACCACTGAGCCACATCCCAGCCCTATTTTGTATTTTATTTAGAGACAGGGTCTCACTGAGTTGCTTAGTGTTTCACTTTTGCTGAGAATGGCTTTGAACTCTTGATCTTCCTGCTTCAGCCTCCCGAGTAGCTGAGATTATAGGCATGCCAAATCACCCCACCATCTCACACTATCTTTGATATTCTAATTTGAAGACATGAAATCCATGAGTATCTGTGAACTCCAGACTCTACATACCAGGTCTTACACAATGCTGTCCTCAATGGAATTGGAGATGAGTCAGTCAAATCTGTGTAAATCTGACCTAAGTGTACACACAGCTTCTAAACTGTTGCCCAATGGAACAGTAGCTATTAGAAAAAGGGCCTGCCGTAGGTGGGAATTTTTTTTTTTTTAACATTTTTCATGGCACTAGGCTCTATTTGAGGTAGAGAGAGGGGTGTAGAAACTTAATATTTTGGAAAAGCAGAATAATCACATGTGAAAAATAAGTGACCCACACAGCTTCACTTCCCACTCTGAATTCGGTCTCCACCCCTGAGTCCTTCATAACAGAGCATCCTCGTCAGCACTATGAACCTACTGCAGTATGTATACATCAGGTATAACCGATGTCATTCCCAAGCAGAGCAGTGGTTTTGTTAGGTAAATGGAGTCCAGAAGATAATGCTCAGTAGGGCATATTTCAGGGTAAAAGTAAAAGTGTAGGTGGCATCAGATCAGGATTTTTAAATCATCTATTCCAGTGTTTATCTGTATTAAAGGCTAAAAAAGGTTGAAGTGTGAAGTTGTAGTGTGATTTGTGGATATGTCTACTGGAAAAATAGTAATCAATAGACAATTAATCAGGATTTTGGTCAGAATCTTACTGATAGAGACCAAAATGATTGCAGTATGGTAACTACATTCATTTGATTTCTTAAAATGATTAGGCGTGTGAAAATTCTGTATTTTCATCGATTATTTCTTCAATGGTATCTATTTTTCAATAGATAAAACTTGGGCCACTACCCAAGATCCCTTGATGTTTTTCTTGGTTTTCTTTTAGTAAGGATAATTAATGCTATCTGCAATAACAAACAACTCCCAAATCTCAGCGGATGAACAGTAAAATTTATGTGTTGTTTCCACAGAAGTCAGAGAATTTTTGTGGATGCCTCCTTTAGGTATCAACTATGGAGTCCAAGCTCTTTGTAGCATATGATTTCAACATGCAGTCCTCATTGTTGCTACCAAAGGTGAAGAGAGAGAAAGAAAGATCACACCATTTTATGGCAAGAGCTAGGAGTTTCATACATCATTTCCATTTACTTTTAATTTGCCAGGATTTAATCACATGGCCCCAATGAGGAAGGCTGGATATGGAGTCCACCTGTGTACCCAGGAAGAAGGGCATGAGATTGCTGGACATCCAGTCAGGCAGTCTCTGCCAATAGTACACAACCAGATCCAAGAATTTTATTATTCTTCATAAATCTCATAACAGTAGACTCTTCTTTAAAAAATTTGGAGCATGATTTGCTATATTTCAATGGGTTTTCAATATCATGCCATTCTTATTCTTGGGAAAGAAATATTATGACTATAAATCAATGTATATAAATCTAATTCATTTTTATTCAAAGGTGATGAATCCTTTGAAAGAGAAAATAGGAAAACTACCCCATTCACAATAGCCTCAAAAAAAAAAAAAAAATCTTGGGAATCAATCTAACAAAAGAGATGAAAGACCTCTACCATGAGAATTACAGAACACTAAAGAAAGAAATTAAAGAAAACCTTAGAAGATGGAAAGATCTCCCATGTTCTTGGATAGGCAGAATTAATATTGTCAAAATGGCCATACTACCAAAAGCCACTATACAAATTCAATGCAATTACAATTAAAATTCCAATGATGTACTTCATAGAAAGAGAAAACAATCATGAAATTCATTTGGAAGAATAAGAGACCCAGAATAGCTAAAGCAATCCTTAGCAGGAAGAGCAAAGCAGGTGGTATCACAATACCAGTCCTTCAACTATACTACAGAGTGATAGTAACAAAAACAGCATGGTATTGGCACCAAAATAGACAGGTAGACCAAAGTTACAGAATAGAGGACACACAGAATGAAACCACCATTTGACCCAGCCATCCCACTCCTTGACCTATACCCGAAGGACTTAAAGTCAGCATACTACAGTGACACAGTCACATCAATGTTTATAGCAGCTCAATTCACCATAGCTAGATTGTGGAACCAACCTAGTTGCCCTTCAATAGATGAATGGATAAAGACACTGTGGTATACATATACAATGGAATATTATTCAGTCATAAATAAGAATAAAAGTATGGCATTTGCAGGTAAATGGATGGAGTTGGAGAATATCTTGCTAAGTGAAATAAGCCAATTCCAAAAAACCAAAGGCCCAGTGATTTCTATGATAAGTGGATGATGATACATAACAGGGAGTTGGGGGAGAAGAATGGAGGAAGGATGGATTGTATAGAGGGGAGGGGGTGGGAAGGGGGTGGAGGAGAAGGAAAAATAATAGAATTAGACAAACATCATTACCCTTTGTACATATATGATTATGCAAATGGTGTGACTCTACTTGGTATACAACCAGAGGAACAAAAGTTGTACCCCATTTGTGTATAATGAATCAAAATTTTAAAAAATAACTCAATGTATAAACTCATAGGTCTGAGAAATGACTCTTAGGTCTGAGAAATGGAAGTGACCTCAAAGGACTCTCTAGTTGAATTCTCTTTATGCAGGTAATGTTCCCTCAGTGATTCCCAACAGTTTTTAACCACCAAGTTTTAATTATTTTAATTATTTTTCTCCAAAGATCCGATACTTAGAAATAATTTGTCTACCAAACTCCCATGTGTGTGTGGGGGCATTCATTTTTTTCTATGTGGTGTTAATCATAAACATATAAAATGGCAAAATTGCAAATCAAAACTTCTAACCAGAATGTAAAGACTAGGCTTTTACTGAGTTGATATAAACATAGTCCACAGCAAAGTTCCAAGGGACAGTGGGTTTACTTCAGTGTTACAGAATGAATTCAGTCCCCTCAAAACCATATATGGAAGTTTTAACCTGCAATGTCACTGCCTTTGAAAATAGGGCCTTCATGTAGGTGATTAATGTTAAATGAGGTCATAATGGTGGGTCCCTAATCCAATAGGACTTATCTTAAAAAGATAAGAAGAAACACCCGAGATTCTCTTTCTGCTCACACAAAGGCCATGAAAGGACATGGCAAGAAAGTGCTATCTTCAAACAAGGAAGAGATTTTAGGCTTGATTTTAGCCTATAAGAACTGTGAGAAAATAAATTTCTATTAAGTCCTCCAACCTGTGACATTTTGTTATGGTAACCCAAATGGACTAATATACTCAGTTAAAAGTAAAATTTCTGTTGTAGATCTTTAAAATATGAAAATAGACCTCAAGTGTTTACTGTGTCATAGACACAACTAGAAACAACTGTATAATCCTTTTGTAAAAGAGCTTATTTATGAAGGGTACTATCATCTTAAATCTTATGTGTAGTTCTGTGTATGTCAAGTACCACATATCAGAAATCCCTAGCAGAAAGAAGAATTTGTTCCATAAGCAATTACTTAAGATTAGGTATTTGTTTTCACTATAATGTCCCCTCTACTGGAAGTTGTAGGACTAACTTGAACATTTTTTTTAGGATATCTTTGCATATAATCATATATATACATTAAATGATGTTGAAAATGCTGACTGAAGTCCTTATTTCTCCATTAGTGCAGAAGATGGGATAAAGAAATCATGACATTAAATAAAACATGTTCAGTATTGCCACCAGCAAATCATTTTCCCATTCTTCTTCAAGGCAATCGTCAGCACATGTAGGTACAGGAGAAGTTATTGAGGCAAAAAGCCAGGGTCATTCAAAAATCACGTTCAAAAACATATTTCATGGAGTTGTTGGTCAATGGCATCTGCCGTTGACCTTCTTTCCCACTTCCACGTCTGATTTTCATAAAATGTATCATAAGTCAGCTACTTTCTGACCAGTACAGACTTAAAGAATGTGAAGACCATTAGGAAGCAGGATTCAGCATTGCCATTTTAATAATAAACACAAACACACACACTCACCCAGAACGTTTTACGCCTGCCTGCAACAAAAACAGCTGAACAGATTGTGATGCAATTCAGAGACTGACAGTCTGACAAAAAATCCCTTTTTGTCTAAAATCTGGCTTCCATAGGTTTGTGCAAATCTAAATATTTGATTTTGCACTGGAAAAGGAGCCAGTCTTATGTACAATTTATAAAATAAATGTGTAGATACATGTTTTAAAATCTCCAAATTCTGTCAACACATACTGTCCAACTTTAAAGACTTTTCTCCCCCATTTTTTCCCCCTATGACTTGGGTGTATTTTCTCCAGTAAGGCTTTTGCTCTATCTATGTAATGAGAGCCCTTTTGCAAGCCAGTGTTTCAATAGTGATTTAACAGTAGTTTCAGTGTCAAATTGCCCTTTCCTCAGCAGGGACTTTTAAGCCTTGCTGCATTATACTTCCAAGACACTCAGGAGCTGGAGTTGGGAGATATAATATTTTCTTTGAAGTTTGCCTTCACAACACACTGGGATGCAAACAAGCTTCAGTTACTCAGCATTCAAACAATTCCATCACACAGCGACCAGGGCTAAATATTGTACCAAATTTTCTAATTATATCTTTGTGATATCGGCTACATGAGGTGAGGTGAAAAAAGACTAGGATCCATCTAAAACTCCTTGTCTAAACAGGACATCTGAACTTTGAAATATTTTGCTTGTTGGTTTCAAATTTCCCTTTTGGCACATCTAAAATCACAATAAAAATAACTGGCAAGAACCCTTTAAGGTTTTGGTGATAAATTCTTTGCATAATATGTTAAAGGTGTTCATTGTGCCAGAGATAACTATGACTAGACTATCTGTGCATGTGGAATTCCCAGTTCAAGAAGATATGTTTTAGTCTCCTGCACATTATTATGTTAACTTTATGGTTTATACATCATAATAATTAGCTGTCTTGTTTTTCTCACTCTTTAAAGGATTTTTTAAAATCATTTCAAATCCTGAAAGTTGGACCTTCTCCTTTTATAAGCCTTCTAAAAAGTTGGTGCATGACTCTTCATTCTTAATCATAATTGAGGGGATAAAAGGATAAATTGCCCAAAAAAGCAAATAACTAAAAGTGAGGATAAGAAGAAACATCACATACTTTGGGGAAATTCTTAAGAATTATCATGTCCTGTCATATCAGGTAATTTTTGACAGACCAGGTTGTCGTCCTCTTGTACAAAGAAAACGTCAGCCAAGTATAGTTAAATAACTCAAAAAAGAAAAAAAACTCACAGAGATGAAAAAGGTAAAAGGACTCCACAATTATAATTATGAAATAAATACAACTCAAGCCATATTTGGAAAAATTACAAAGATGCACAGAAATCTCACACTCCAGATAAAGTCACACAAATGAAGTCATTGACCTGCACTGAGTTGAACCCCAAACAAGGTGCCCCTTCTTCTAAAGTAATGAATATTCTTCAAACGGCAAGGGAGCACAGGCTGCTGTTTGATGCTGATGACATTGAAAATTTAGGAGAACAGAAATCCCATCATTTTTCATTTGTATGCAAATTTGTCTGTTCCAGAAATTAACCCCTGGACCCTACGTCAGTTTTCATCTCCAGGAATTTTCTTTGCCAGCACCACACGGTGTAGTCTTGTCACTATGCTAAGGTCACTAGGCTCCCCTACTTTAAAAATAACAACTACCACCACCAAAGTCTTGATGGTGCTTGGTTTCCCCCTCCTTGCTGGAAGATAAAGAGCAATAGAAGCAGAGGCCCTGGTAAAATGCACATCTCTAATGGCTGGTGACATTGAAATGCAAACTGCGTAGTACTTTGGCCAAACAACTCTCATTGACCACTTCTCTTGGTGTTAAGGTAAACCCGGGACAGTAGATCAATCCTATTACCCTCCTTTTCAACCAGGTCTTCAACTGTTAAAAAGTTCCTTTGTTACTTCCCACCTTAGACAAATGTCATCATCTACATGTGAAGGGGAGAGGGGTGATTGAGGCTTTTAATTGATGTGGATTTAATTATGCTAATTTAGGCAGCTGTAAAGCATTTCAGTATAGCTGCATAATAGGGCGAGCAAATACAGGTGCCCTTCTCTGTAGGGGCTTAATTTTTAACCTAGGAACTTTAAAAAGAAAAGGGAATTTTAAAATGTAGACAATTTAACATTTGTAGATTTGAGGTTCGCCCCTGCTGAAATATTTAGCAAGCTCTAAATATTCATCCTTACACACTCATTCTTGATTAAAATCCCTGAACCTGTCTCTAATTACAATAGTCTATTTTAAATGATGGGTTTATCAAGAATTGATTTGAGATAATACTAAATTGAATTTTTGGAATTAAGAAAGACCTTTTATTTCCATCTCTGGAAATAAAAATCACACAATGGAAATGGTGACTGAAAAAGTAATGAAACTTTGTAAAAATATTTTCTGAATAAAGAAGGTGTTCTGATTCTTTGAACTGTAGTGAAAAGGTGAGTTTGTGTCACCACGTAGGTGACATACTCAGCATCACTGGTGGGAAAATCATGTTCACTTAGTTCTTTAAATTCCTGCCTAATACCAGTTTCTTGGTGAATAAGGCAGCGAACTATCTTTAAGTCATCTTGCGGTGAGAAGGGCATGGGGTCCTGCGCACCTTCTGATAGGCAGGAATCCCTGGTTGGGGAATCCACAGCTTTGGAGGGAGGCTTAGTCTCCAGGGACAATGTGGGACAGGGCAGAATATAAGCATGTGAGTGGAGAGGAGAAGGAAATGTGAAGAGCTGTTGTGCCTTTTCTCTTGGCTTGCTGAGGTGGAGAGGTCTGAAAGTGCCTCCGCTCTTCTGTTCCCTTTCGCCTCTGGGTGACGCTTTCTTCAAAGCCCAGGTTGTCTCCATAGACACAGATTTTCCTCCTAGGAGGCCTATCTGAGTTCTGGAGGACAAAGAGCTTATAAATGAATCATCTTCCTTTCTCCCAGCCATTCCCTCCTCACCCTTGTCAGGCTTCTCTCTGTGCCTCTTCCTTTGTCCTACACTAATCAGAGATGTAATTAGCTGGCAAAGAATAGAAGAAAGGAGCAGGGCATCTGGCTTCTGCTCCACCCAGAGGGTACAGAGTGACCTTTCCAATCCTGTCCTGGTTTTTGGCTAAAAAACACAGACTGGGGTGTGGATTTTGACTCTGGTTTTTACAAACTCTTCACATCTTGATGAGTTTTTTAACTTCTCTGCCTTCACTGATTTTCCAAGAGGAGTCATCACTGGCCGTTCAGCCATTTCTTGAGGCTTCAGAGGAGACGTGGATGGAAAGTGCCTAGGACTTTGTGGGGCACACAATGGCCACAAATGATGCTTGCTCTTTTATTCTCTTCATCACCCACAATGCCTTGCACTCCTGACGTCCAGCCCCTCCCCCTTCTCTTTTCTGGGACCCACAGCTTCTTCATTCACGTTCCTTCAGAGTACCAACAGCTTGTTTTCTCTTTCCTTTAATCTTTTTTAATTCCTTCCCTCTGTCAACTCATTACTTAATACTTGTCCTTCTGTGGTTTCTCGCAGATTCTTTCACTATCTTTTCCTTTTTCAGGGGTTATAATAGGCATAGAGACAGGAGGACAATGATAAAATTAAAACAGGGATTTCAAAGGAATGAAGAAAAATTAACATTTGTACACTAAAGAGTATGTTTAACACTATAGATAAAACCCTGACATCATTTTGCCTAAAGGAACTTAAAATAGTGTGTACTGATATAAAACTATGCAAATTTTTCTTCCAATCTCTATGCCATGAGCATAATCTAAAATATAGAACTCAGGCACCAGAAACAATATGGAAGAGTTGCAGCGTGTATTAGCTGTGGGTTTGATTCTAGCAGCCATATGATTCTGTTCTTAAAATTGCATAGAAATGACAAGAATAGTAAGGGTGTTGGCAATTTTTTGATAGGGTTTCAATAAAATTACTAAATAAAAATTTTAAACAGACTTGTTTCTAGCAACATGGCAAACTGAATTAATACACACAACTTTCTCTGCTAGTTTGTAGATATACTGGGTGAAATGTAACAATTGCCAAGTTTTAAAGAAAGAATGGAATTTGCTACTTCAAAAACAGAGGAACAGTGAGTACAGGAATGGACAAGCTAGCTGTGGAAGACGGTTGCTCAGGTAAGCAACAAGGAAATTCATTTCTGCTTGCTACGAAGGAAGAAAAAAAAAATTAATATACAATAAGCCCCTACAGATACACCTTTGCAAGTGTAGAGTGTGTATTCATACTGTCTAGGTTATTTAAATGTCTCAAATAAAGAACCTAATAAAAGAAATGAACCTCTAAGAATCAAATCCAATACCTGTTTATGATTGACACAGCATGGGGTGGCCAAGAATCCTGCAAATGGAGGAAAGTTCACCATACCAAAAGGGCAAGCCACACAAAAAACAGTTTTCTTCAAAGATAAGTAAAAAGACTTAACAAACTGAAGGTTTAGCATACTGATACCTCAATATAATGCAACAACCTGAAAACACTATAAAGTAGATATTTAGAAAGATTAAATAGATAAAAGACAGAACTGTTACAAAAATGAAAACACAGAACATAATCAAAAAGGAAAGAGTAGGGACTGGGGCTGTAGCTCAGTGGCTGAGTGCTTGCCTACCATGTGTGAGGCACTGGGTTCGATCCTTCGCACCACATAAAAATAAATAAAATAAAGGCATTCTGTTTGTCTACAACTACAAAAAAAAAAAAGAAAGAAAGAAAGAAAGGCAATTTAAAAATAACCAAATAAATCTTACCGAAATGAGAAATATGATTAATTAAAAATGAACATTCAGGAATGGATGGGCTAATCAGTAGCTAAAAAATTAATATAAGAACTGAAAGACACACCAAGTAAATTACCACCAATATGTACAGAGAAAAGGAGACCAAATAAGATTTTTTTTTTAAAATGACATGTAGGAAAGCATGAGATGATCAAGAATATATCTAACAAAAATTATAGAGGGATGAAAAAATAAATGAAAATAAATCCATAATTACATACATCATAGTAAAAAGAAGCAGTGCCAAAGTTAAAAATATGTGTGTTAAAAGTAACTAGAGAGAAGACTCAGATTACCTAAAGCACAACAATTACACTGAAAAAAATTTCACCAACAAAAATAGAACCAACAAGAAATAAAATATCCTCCAAGTGCAGTGGAAAACAACTATCAATTTAGAATTTTATACCCAACTAACCTATAATTAAAGGTAAAGAACATAATAAAGAGACTTTTGAATAAAGACTGGTAACGTTTATTATCTTCAGATTCCTCCCCGGAAGAACCACAAAGGCTATACTTCAGTAAGAACACTGAACCAAAAGAAAGGAGAAGTACAAATTATAGTGATCAAAGAAATTGGTAAATATGTGAGTAAATCTAAGTAAACATTAAGGTCAAAATAATACTGGCCTAGTCTAGGGGATAAAAGTGCAAAGTAAAATAATATATCGATAGTGAAAAAATGTAGTGATTAGAAATTAAAATAAATAAGTCAAATGTACTTATAAAACAAAACTTATGAGCAACCACTGAAGAAATAGAATACATAACTCATGTTTAATAACAAAAAAGAAAAAGCAAGTAAAGTTGAATTTTTAATCCCATTGAATTGTATGCAGTGTAAGATTTTTTAATTTGTTATTGGTATTTTAAAATATATTGGTATTTACTGGTAAAATATATTGGTAAAATATATTGGTATTTTAAAAAATATATAAAGTCTGTATAACTGTGAAGCTGAACCATTAACACATGAGTACAGTTCAAGGTTACCTGGTAGGTTAGAAGTATATGCTACAATGTGGCGAAACAGTTGGTGCTTAAACCTTCCAAGATCTGAGAAACACTGTAAGTAAATGGACTCGACAAATTAAAAAAAAAAAAAAAAAGTAGAAAGTGTGGTCTTCGATTTTGTACACTTTGACTTTTAGCTTTGTAGCTTTCTGCTGAAGAGCCAAAAGTATAGGCAGATTTAAGGCATTGAATAACCTGTCACTGAGATGCAATGTAATGTTGAATGGTCTGCATATTTTGTTTCCAATGTGACACAAAGTTCACATAAGAGTCATAATAACACACATACATTATTGGAGTTTTGATGCACTTAAAGGGATGCCTTAAATATAGGCACTTAAATGTATGCCTTAAATATAGCACTAGGTTCAACTAGTGCTTTCTCCCAGGTCATTAAGAACCTTTCCATATTTGCGCATGTTTCTGATTGTTCTTGGATTAATCATTATTTAGTCAAAGATATATTTGAGGTCCTTGCTTAAATAGTTTTTTTTTTTTTTTTTTTTAATCTTCACCCTGGTTAATGCACTGCCACACATTTTACACAAATGTTTTAAAGCTTGGCTCCCTGGACTAAGACAGAGGTAGAGAAAAGTCAGATTTCATTTTAAGTTGTGCCTGGAGAGGGTAAAATAACACTAGGGCACTGTCTAAAGAATGGGCTTCTTTTTTTGGTAATATTTGAATTGGAGCAGGGATTGGGACAAGAGGTCAGGTGCCTTCCTGTTGATTTTCAAAAAAGTAATAAACATACGAGTTTTTAGTTGAAAAATCAGAAAGCAATATGATGCAATGGAAGAAAGCATTGCCCTTCAGTCTCAGACAGATTTGGTTTCAAATCCATTTACATTAATTTATTCAACATATATATTTTGAGTCCCTGCCATGTTCCACATAAAGCACAAGGTCCCAGAGATGAAACTATGAACAAAAGAGATGCGATTCCTGCCCTCGTGCGACTTGAAGCCATGTTAAATGACTGAACTAAGGAAATCATTGCACACAAACACATAATCATATGTGTTATGAAGGAAAAATGCTCAGAACTGGAGAGTTATAACATGCTGTCCTGTCTAGCCTGGGAAAGAGCAAAGTGAGTCCCTCAAGAGGCTGCAGATTAAAAGACAAGGGAGCAGGATGCAAGGGCATAACACACACAGAAGTCCTAGGGGAGAGCAAGTGCAGATCATTCAAGCAAGCAAAGAGTGACTTTGGGGGACCCATAGTCAAAAAGAAATCACTGGCAATTTACATGATTTTAAATTTCAGTCTGATGAGGCAAAATATTGTGATACTTAAATGAAATCAGGTACATAAAAAGGCCCGACATTTAGTAGATGCTGAATAAAACTGAGTTTTTCATCTATGTCACTAACAGAATTTTGACTAAGCCATCCTGCTAATTTTTTTCTCACTGAGCACTAGCTTTAAATATAACGGAACTTGTCTTATGATTGACTGTCTGATACTTCATGTGCCAACTCAAAGCAATCTCATGTTTATTTATTTAAGGTATTCTTAGTCTTATCACTTGCTTCTTAGATCAACTGGTTGGTTTCCATTCTTATTGCTTCTCATTATATTGAACACAATGCCTGTTTTTGTTTTGTTTTGTTTTGTTTTAATCAGAGGTCACTACCTTCATGAACCTACCACTCTGGTCAGATTTTCTCCAGAGAAGCTGAAACAATAGGGTGTATGTATAAAAGGTGGGGGGGGAGGGGAAAGAAACAGAAACAGATAATGGACATACAGAGATTTTATGGGATTAGCTTGTGCCTTCGTAGGGGCTAGCGAAGTCGGAAATCAGCTAGGCAGGTCCCAGGCTGGAGACTCAGGTGAGTGTTGACATTGCACTTTGAGTCTGAATACAGGCAAGAAGCTGATTTCCTTCTTTCTCAGGGGACCTCAGTCTTTTTTCTTAAGGTTTTTAACCGGTTGGCTAAAACCTACACACTTTATAAAAGGTAATTTGCTTTACTCAAAGTCTACAGATTTAAATGTTAATTACATCTAAAAAACACCTTTGCAAGTAATCACCTAGACTGGTATTTAACAAAAAACTAAGCACATTGGCCTAGACAAATTGGTATACAAAATTAACCATTCCACCTGGCCACATCAATGCAAATTGAGACCAGTTGCTATCTCCTATGAGAGCCAGGGTATCTGAGATGGCCTTCGGACAGAGCTCCTTCCCAGGAGCACACTGCCCCTGATCTCCCAGTCTATCTCAAAGGCAAGTGAACAGGAGCTATCAGGGAAGGCCATAGGGAGGAGGGGTTTCAGAGGCATTCACAGGAAGAAGACAGGGAGCAGAACACTGACTGTTAGAGAGACATAAAGACAAATGGGTCTCCAGCAGTGCACTTGTATCCTAATGATCTTCCAGTTCTCAGCTGAGTCCTAAACATTCAGCTGTGGTTATGCCTAAACATGCTGCAGGACTTTAAGAGTCATGGCTAGAAGGCTCCTGAGCTCCCATATCATTGTATGTCCCACATGGAGCTGCTGAACCAGATCTGGATGCAGACCCTGGCTTGCCTCCCTACTAATCTTAGACGATTATTTTGACGATGTGAGCCCCAGCTTTTATATCTTTAAAATGGAAAAAATAATATTACATATGTTAAGGTCATAGTAAAAATCAAATGAGACAATCAATACATCTAAGGCAATTAGATGTGTTGGTCAATAGCAAGTATTTTAATGACTGTTAGCTGTTATCATAAATTCTATTCATCTCCTCCATCAAAACCATGTTGGAAAATTAACCTCTGGCCACTACAAATGCCTCTCTTTAAACATGTGTGTATGATAATTTTAGTTATGTATATTTTAGATTAATTCCATGATATTTACTTGTGTTCTTCCTATATCTTCTGTATCTCCCATGAAAGGGAAAGTACCGAAAGCAAAGGGAAGATGTTGGTCAAAGAATACAACCTTCAACACTATATGATAAATAAATACTACAGACCTAATGGATAGTGTAGTGACTATAGTTATTAATAATATATGGTATACTTAAAATTTGCTAAGAGAAATAGATCCTACATTAAAAAGTTACCTATGTGAAGTGATGGATATGCTAAATAGCTCTATTATGGTAATCCTTTCACCATATATATATGATATTTAAATATATGATATAAATATTGTGTTGAACACCCTAAATGTATACAATTTTTGTTGATCATATTTCAATAAAACCTGAAAGAATAAAGGGAAATAATGAGTCATAAATAAATAAATGGTAAAACTTATAATGTCTTTCATACTTCCTGCAAAGCGTCTCACAATTTAACCGTTATTAAAGTTATTAAGCATTTATTGTAAACATACTATGTTCAGGGTCCCCTACCAAGCACTTTTCACAGTGAAGGACTGATGTGTTTACCAATAAGGGAAATTTTTATGAAGTTGTTATAACCAAGTCTCAGCACCAAACTGAGGGTTTAAAAATATACATCTAGAGGCTGCATAACAGGCTCATTACTTGAGAAAGGATACAGACTGCACTGGCAAGCTCCATATTCAGCAAGCCACACTCACTTTACAACAATTATGAAATGCTTGCTTCAGGCAGGCAGGACACAGTGCTAGGCCCTGGCTCCTGAACTGCAAAGGTGACATCAGAGGACTCACCACAAAGATGTATTCTTTGTTTATTTACTTTTGATTGGGGAGGTGAACTATAATTATACATTTTTATTAGTTTACTAACAGCATTCTTGACACAAAACAAACAGTAAGATGCTAATCACAGAAAGGGTCATTTATTTTTTATTTTGGGTCGCTTATTTTCTCATTGAAGAAAAGAAACACGACAGCTCTGTGTCCACAGTGCCAAATTAAAAAATCCATCCTCTTTTTAAAATCTGAGGGTCATGGCCCTAACCACATCTTCCCCGTACACTTGGTATTTAGGTCTCTCCTTGTGTTTTGCAAGTCCTTATTTAACAGGTAAGGCATGCTTCCTGCAGGAATTGAAAACCTCAAGGAAAATGGAACCTCCATCACCAGTTTCCATGAGAAAGAGTAGATTATGCTTGCAGAGTTGCTCCATGCATTCCCCCCCGGGCCCTCCTTCCCTCCAGAACCCTCAAAGCAGAACAATAGATCTTCCCATGAATATATTAACAGCACTAAGTTGACAATCTTGCTGTCGACAATATTGGTTGTACTTCACTTCACTCCCTGCTGTGGTCCAAAACCAGATCCAACACCCCTGGGCCCATACTGGGGTTGTACAGCAGCTGAAGGGCCCACTGCCAGAGGATCTGGAACGGATTCTTTCCAGCTCCGGCACCTGACTTCCTGGCTGCCTCCCTTCCACAGTCTCATTGGTGGATGTGGCAGCTGTGATTCTGACAATGAGCTTGGTGTTGGGTCAAGTTTTCTGTTTGGCTGACACACTCCCTTAGATGCCATGTTCCTCGACTCACCCTTGATTACAGGGAATGTTCTCTATTACCTTTTAAAATAATATGATATCCATAAGCAAAGCTTTGGATTAGAATTTTTGAAAGCATGACTTGTTACTGATTTTTTTTTCAGTGCTAAAAATTCATGCAGTAGGTCTAGAGCCAGTCCAAGCCCAGTGTTTAGCACAGTAGTATATCAAATATCACTTGTAATTTTAGAATAAAATGCACACATTTTTTCCCTCCCTGGGAACCTGCAGTGCAATGTTTGCCCATGTAAGCAGTTTATAAATGTAAATGTGACAAGTAGTTTTATAAATTAGAAAGGTTGTGAGAGTCTACCTTTACAAAAAAAAGTTTTTTAAAGAATAAATCTTTGTATTCTAAAATAGAAAATGTGAAATAAAAATAGACAGATCTCTACTAGTGAAATAGTGTTTTTGTTCAATAGTTAAAAGACAAACCACTTGCAAAACTTGCCATGAAAGAAAAAAATTGTATTGTAGCTTTCTTTATCATAGAAGCCATCCTTCCCCAAAACAAAATAATTAGCCTTGTAAGTATGAAAATTCTACATGATATAATTTGTTTTGCTTTATTTTTTACAAAGGCCAATTGACTGCCAGCACATGAACTTCTGAAAATAAAGCTACATATGTTGACAAAATAATATAATTTTAATTGATTTTTCAAATTTTATGTTATTTTAAGTAACTATTGTTTTTTACATATAGTTATAAAATATCTAAACTTTTATAGAAATATATAAAACACAAAATATTCTTGCCCACAGAAACTCTCAAATAGATAATCCTTTGAAATCTCTCCATGTAATATATATGTATATAATTTTTGTCAAAATGACAAAATACTCTAACTCCTCTTCGTAATTTCATTGTAAAATTGTACTGACTATTTCTCAGACATTTTCCATTTCGTGATGTCTAAAACTGTCTCATCCTTCCAATGTATGTGGGCAGAATAGTGGGCTCTGGAATCAAATGACATAGTGTGTTTTGAATCCTATACCACCATTAGCAATTCTGTTACTTGAACAAGTTGCTTAATTTCCTTGTGCTTTACTTTGTAAACCTATGAAATGTGACATTAGTAGCACCTATCTGAAAATGGATTAAGTAATTGCTGCTTAGCATTTGTTAAGCATGAAGCAGCAACAGAACTATCATCATGGATGCTTGGTATCTTATTAGCAATCTCAGATTGATCACAATTTTTTTTTTTTTTTTTTTTTTTTTTTTGTGGTGCTGGGGATCGAACCCAGGGCCTTGTGCTTGCAAGGCAAGAACTCTACCGACTGAGCTACATCCCCAGCCCACAATGTTTTATTCTTATATTTAACGCGCTAGTGAACATTCTTCTATGTATAACTGTACCAATTTTGTGGGCATTTCTAGAGGCTAAATTTTTGACCATATAATTTTTAAATCAAAGGTCGTAAATATTTTTAAACTGATAGATACTGCAGAGTAAACATCCCCCAAATTATAACTATTTACTCTATGAGTGAGAGTGATGAGAGTAAATTTTGGATTATGACAAATACTTCACAAAACCTTTTGCCTACACATAAAAATACAAAGATTTTTATTTTTATTTTATCTCTTACAAAAGAACAGGAGATTCTTATAACCCAATACTACATCTTCAATAACATTTGTATTATCCACAAGAAAGCAGAAATCATTTTTTCATAAATCTCACACCATTCTCATAGTTCTTCAAGTCTTTGAAAACTCCTTCTCCAGAGAAAGAAGTCATGGTATTTTATCTTCACATGGTCACCTACTATTAAATGCAGAAAATAATATTCCACCAGCAGCTACACAAAAAGAAAAATAAGTTCAAAGTGTAAGGAATGTTTAGGGAAATTAAGAAATCAAGATATGCAACAATTATGTTATTGTCCTATAGGTTCTCTAGGGTGATTTTTTTTCTTACATTTAAATTAAAAACTTAGTCCAACGCTTCTACCACTTTGAGATCTGTCAAGGCTACTTAGCTACATGAGAGCCTAAATGGGCAAAACCGTCCCAACACCAAGAGCCTGAAAGGTCCAGTAATAGATGGTGTGTGCACATTTGAGAGTGCATGTCCTAAAGAAACAGGGGATACTGAATGGCAGGCATTTTACAGCTTCCTAAAGCACTTATATATTCTTTCTAGTTCTGTAACATTAAGTTAATTTGAGGCTTTGTCAGGGATAATAACATCTCAGACAATGACAGTAACACAGAAATTAATCAAACCTCTATCAACAATCTTTAATAATGAAGAGGTTTTATATCATTAGTAAAAAAAAGTAAATATAAATATTTATATAAAAATGGTCCACAGGTAAATCTGTTATTCCTAAGCCTAGCAGCAAATATTGTGTTCTTTACAAAGTTTCATTTGCCTTTTGTTGTTTACAAAGTTTTTATGTGCTTGCTATTATTTCTATGTTCTACAGTCTCTGCAAATGGAGTTTTTAAATAAAATAAATAAATATTTAAAGTTTACAATTGAGAGTTTTCTTCTGATTGTTTTACTCTTTCTCCAATACTCTGTGGCATTGCTATTTTATAACTTCAGCTGTAACTTCTTTCTAAAACTGAAAATTAGGAAATAAACATAAAATTAATGCGTATCTATATTTTTTAAGGTTACACAAAAATGGTATATGCTTTATATAGTTTGAAATTTAACATCTTTTAAGCATAATAAATTCTCTACTTCTTTCTCTACCTAATCTTTTCAACTATGATTTGTCTATAATAATATAAGCCTAATTCTTTGGAAATAATGTTCAGTTAGCATAATTGGCATTATGGAGTTTTCAAGTACATTATAGAAGATTCTGACACTAGACACTAAATTGAAATTTTAAAGAAAATGATGGAAATAGCTGTAAGGGGAAAAAAGTAGCCTTTTAAATCTAATTTGTTATGCACTGCAGTAGGGTAATGGATGCAATGAAAGTTCTTTTATTGAGTTCCCATGTCCAAAAGGTATTTAGGTAGCAAAGGATGTTAAGCAGACCCCCTGCAATCCCCCTTTAACTGAAGATAGCAGGAAATAAGGTATATAGGTCTGTGTCCTCCCGATTTTTATTTCCTCGGGAGTACAACTTCTGCAAAGGACACCTTAGGCTGCTTAGAGATCACAAAGGGTACACTAGAACCCCTCGCTGTCTGCTTGAATAGAGTGATCTGACGGATGGCTGAAACCATACAGGGAGTTAAATCCTTCAGGTGGGTCTTTTCAAATTCCAATAGTGAAGAGTTACTGGAGAATTGGTGAGGATTTCACTAGGCCCCAGCAGGTTTGAGATCAAAAGCTTTGGTTAAATAAAAGCCTGTTGGGAAATCTTAAAACCTCTTTGTAATGTAACTTTAAAAAGTTAATACAAAGAACCCTCAGACTGAAGCCGGCAACAGCACGAACAAAGACTATATCAAAACTGATTCCATTAAGAGAGAGTGGACATACAAATTCACTTAATTTAAAGAGCAATACAGTTATATTACTGTGTGAGAGAATAGAACTTCCACCACACAATCCAGCCCATTTAGAAGATGTGTTCATTTCTTGTTAAAAAGGCTAGGCCTCATTCTTTGTCATTTACACAAGCTTTTTAAAAACAACATATAGATTCGTTTTCTGAAAGAAGAAAGAGTGATGCACATCCAAAGACTCTCCTAAAGAAAATAATTTTAAAGCAAATTAAAGTTAAATTTAATAGGGACCTACTGGTTTGCTGGTTAGCTCTTTTTCATGGTGTTAAACTGCTAATTGCCCATCCTCCTTAAAATAATAAACCTTCAATGGATATTGACTGGTAGATCATTAATGAGTGCACTAATTATAATGTAATTTTTATAATGAATGCCTACCCGTTCTTTGGTAAGTCCTATACTTTTTTAAATGAAGTCATCCATTCATGGTTTAGTGGGAAAGAAAATTATTTGGTTCTAATGTCTGAATTTTGCATTTGTTTTGAATCTTTCAGAACACTTACATGAACTCCAAGTCGCTTATATTTTCCCATTCAGCATGTGAGATGGGTGGGCTAGGCATTATTTCCTTTTATTAATTAGTAAGGATACTGAAGCATTAATAGAATATACAACATGCTCCCAATTGCACAGATTTTAGGCAAAACTCAGACCAGAAGCTGCAGCACCTGATTCAAGCCTAGACATTTTTTTCTTTTTTATTGGTGCATTATAATTATACATAGTAATACACAGTAGTGGGATTCATTATGCCATAGTCATACATGCACATATATAATCTTATCAATCTCAGTTCTCAGTACCTTCCCTCCCCTCCTTCCTCCTCTGATCCACTTGCCTTTTCTACTCACCTTCCTTCTGCTTTTATTGTTATGAGCAGTGGTAGTTTTAAAATATATATATAAATATATATTATTTTTATTAAATATATATATATTCATTGTGGTTATACTCGTACGTGAACTTAGCATAATCTGGTAGATTTGATTTCCCATTACTTCCTCATGCCCTCTCTTCCTTTCTTCCTCCCTCCTGGAACAAAGTCCCACCAGTCACACTAATTGTACCATGTCATCAGAGCTTGTTACACACAGTTGGATTCATCTCCAAGAACTCCAAACTCCTTCCCATGTGGGTCATTATTGATAGCAAATGTCCGAACATTTTTATATTGTTAGGTGGAGAAAGTATTACTTTTGTCTACAATTTTTCATCTCCTTTTTCTCTTCATATCACCTTTTCTTTCACATCTCTCCTTCCACTTCTTTCTTTTTTTCATTGAGTTGATAACAGGAAAGTGAAAAAAAAAGGAGCAGCACGTTACATCAATCTCTGTGGGTGACACAAAACCCTTTGGAAATGGAGCAAGTACTCCCTGAATCAACTATGCCAGTGAGTTTTCCCACAAAATTACAGAAATCACTTAGGCCCTATGACCAAAAATCCCAACTGACAGTTCTACAGAAAGCAAACAGGAGCAACAACATGCTTGTGACAATGCTGCTTTGACACATAGTCATGGCTATGACACCTGAGCCAGCACCCAGCCTGCACAGGTATACCATCAAATGTTGGTCAACTTTGAGCTGCTTATTTAGTTTCTATTGATGTCTGTCCTTAGATAGGTGGTCCACCAATCAATTTGCTGTTTGTGGTAAGAACTGTAAATTAGTAATGAAGGCTGTAGATTGTTATTGGATCCTTGCTTTCAAGATTTGTACATGTGAGTATGCTCTAAGTAACTATATTTACACATGTATCCTCTGAATATGACATACATGTGTGTACCAATAGAGTTTGTCCGTTAGACATACAGACCGCCTACTCAAGCATTAACTCCATGCTCAGTGGGTACTATGGGACTAGCTGATCTTGGGTATTCTGTATATTTTGTAGCTGTATTAGGGCCTTGCTATGTCTGAGGTTATTACTTACTCATTTTGTGGGCTCCAATTTTTGAATCCATTCTAGTGTGCCACTGCATTGTCTAGTATTAAATGTGAGTTTAAATTCTGAAAGTTTGAAAACCGTCACTCTAGCAATGCCTCTTGAATGTAAAGTTATTTGTTAAACACTTGTCATGCCACCAGCAAAATTCTAGACCCTAAAAGATTATTTTAAAAGTACATGTTATAGAATCAGTCTTGAGACATTGATAATATTTGTTGTGGATAAAGTATCTGCAAAGATAACACACAAATCTACGAATTGTTCCAAAATGTTAAATTGTTCACTCTCTCCCCTAGCCCTACCTTATCTTATATTTCCTCTAACAGAGCATCTATAAGCTTTAGAGATAGTCTGTCTCATTTGGAATGTTTCTTCAATGGCTACCACAGTGCTAGACATGTGAGAGGTGCTTAATAATGCTTACTGAACTAATGAATAAAAAATGGGTGAGCAATTAGAGGACAAAATGAAACACATGATTTTATGTTGAGTTTTTTCAGTATCCAAAAGAAATGGACAAAAATTACTATCTAGAATATTTTACAAAGCAAAAATGGCTCTTTCCTGACTAATAAATAATACATACTGAAGACATAAAGACATAAAGAAACAGAAACTCCTGTCAGTCCTGGGAGACTTGGGTTGTGAGACAGCAGTCATGCCAAAATCTCTTGATCTGAGTAATTTTAAACCACTTCATCTTAGTTCCTTATATATTTTCTAGTGTAATTAATAATTTGGAGAATTTTTTTCCTGCATATCATAATTCTTACTGGAAGTACAACATCATGTGATATTGGCCTATGCGATTTTTGTTGACCAATGCAATCCTAATAACCAATCTGCTGTAACCCTCTTTCTCTTTTTTAATCTGTAAACAAGATCCTTCAGATGACATTTTGGAGCACTTATTCTAGCTTAGAATAAACTCTGTGTTCACGTATGTTGTTCTTCATATGCCTTTTAGGTTAACATTACTCACTGCAAAATATTCAAGTATCTCACAATAATTTCTCTAGTAGAGAAAACTAGCTTTGGTATATATATTTGTTTTTGGTTGCTTTGCTCATTCTCGCATATACGGGGTTGGCGTTTTCATAAAACAAATTTGGAACTATAATGTGTGTGTGTGTGTGTGTGTGTGTGTGTAGTTAATGACTAACTTTAAAATTATTGAAAAATTAGTGATATATTGCTGATACTTGCCTATGATGCAAATATTTCTGTTTAACTGGCTATAGGAGCCTTTATTTTGTGTATTTCACAATGTATTTAATTCTATTGACAGATATTTAGGTTGCATTAATTTTTATTCTTATAAACAGTGCTTTAATAAACATTTTTTAATATCTTTGCAAGTTCAAATTTATTTTCTTGGCATAAATTCCTAAACATGAAATGGACTTAAAATGTTGAAGAATTTTGTTAAATTGCTCTCCAAACAGGTTGTGCCAATTTATCCTCCCACCAACTGTGCATAAGCCATTTTCCCTATAACCTAAACTGGATATAATTCATTTAAAAATTGCAATTAATTTAACAAGGAAAATGTCTCTTTTTCATTCTTGTTTTAAATCCTACATAACTTGAGAAACTTTTAAGTAAATCAATACTTGATAAATCATGCCTGGCCAACCCATGGAACCTGTCCAGTACCAACTGACTCCCTTCTTCTACCCACAGGGTTGTCTCTATACCAGCAGTAGATAGGGCTCCAGGAAACAAGATCATAACATTAAGTTAAATATACTCATGAGAGATTGAGTCTATATGTTAAATCTCAAAATAAAAAGTGATTTTTGAATTCTATAATTATTTTTCATGACAATTCTATTAACATGAATAATTAAGTAAATAATAAAAGAGTTCACAAATTCTATGACCCTTTTAATACCCATTCTTCAAATCATCCCAGGTACCAGTGACAAGACAACCTACCTCTAACTTTTTTTTGAAGCCCTAGTTGAACTGTTAACAACTCCACCAAAAAACCTAAAGTTCAACAACCTGCCAACATGATGTGGTGGTATGAGAATCTTCAAAACTACACAGATATATTTAAGAATACAGGATAGGCAACATGAATAAAGACCATTTTGTATTCCACAGTCCCAGTACGTCAATCTGCCAAAATTTGCATTAGAAATTTTTAAAAATAGAAAATTTATTCCTCAAAGCTTTACAATCTTAACCAAAAGAGTAAACAACCAGTCAACAGCTCTTGCCCATGAAAGATGGTAGGACCTTTGTGGGAAGTTCATAGAGATTTCACATGTTTCTATCAGGACCCGATTAGCCCTTCACATAACCTGCCCGTGTTATAAAATCTATATTTCGAAAAATTTAGAAAAAAGCATAACAATGTCTGATCCCACTGCACTGTTTTCATAGTCACTACAGAGGAACCATAGGGTGCTTCCAAGTGTGTTCACTGAGTTAGTATTGTGTTAGTTGTCTATTGCTGTGTAGCAAATAAACCCAGTGTTTAGTGACCTAAAACAGAACATGCTTATTACCCATAGTTTTTGTGGTTAAAGGCACTGGGACACAGCTTGGCAGGGTGTTCTGCCTCAGGTTCCCCTAGTAGGGTGTTTTGCAGATGTCAGTGGATAGCTCAGTCACATCCAGA
The DNA here is from genome assembly GCF_902686445.1 of Sciurus carolinensis. Classification (NCBI taxonomy): domain Eukaryota; kingdom Metazoa; phylum Chordata; class Mammalia; order Rodentia; family Sciuridae; genus Sciurus; species Sciurus carolinensis. The sequence goes on from NC_062215.1 coordinate 95,658,037, forward strand.
TTCCACTGGGGACAGCGGAGTAGCTCCATGGTACAGCACCACTTGTTTAGCATATATACTACCCTGGATTCCAACCCAGCACCACCAAAAACCTGAATAAGTAAATAGAAGTACAACTGAGACAGGATCCCCTTTCAAGCTCACTCTTTCATATTTGATAGGATTTAGTAGACATTAGAATGAGAGTCTTCTTTCCTTGCTGGCTGCTGGCCAGGTGTTTCACTCAGTTCCTTGCCTTGTGGGGTTCTCTAACATGGGAACTGGCTTCATCAAAGCCAGCAAAAGAGAAAGAGAGGGACTGCAAGCAAGACAGAAGTCATTGTCTTTTATAACATAGCCATGGAAGTGGTGTTCAATAATTTTGGCCATATTCTATTTATTGAAGCAAGGCACTAGGTCCCGCCCACATTTAAGGCTCAGGGAATTATACAAGTTTGTGAATACAAGGAGGCAGGGAACATGACAATCTTAGAAGTCTGCCTACCACAGCAGTGATTGCTTAGTTGATAAAAAGGAGCAAAGGAAACCAGAAAAGTGGGCAGGAGAGTGCTGGGAGACATGATGGGAGAGGACTTCTTTGAGAAAAGACTTACTATGATCCAGGAATACACAAGGTGGATTAACCACCTTGGGAAAAAAGTGCATGAAGTATTAGGTAAAATAAGTATGTCCCATGTCCAGGCAGCAATCTCTCAATACATATGTGGGAAAAATAGGTATTACTACATGGTGATGGTCAAACCTAAGATAAAGGCAATAATAATAAAAATACAGCTTCAAACAAGAGGGAAAATATTCCATAGCTAATGTTAAAAAAAAAAAAAAGACCATGATTCTTATTCGCTCCAAACATTTTGTCTATTAACCTTGGCAAAGTGAAAGTAAACATTCCAAAGACTCAGATTCTGTATTAATCACATCTAAACATCCACATCCCATTTATTTGTCATTTGCTAAGCTAAATTTTGAGTTCGTTTTGACAAGGTCATAGATGGACCTACGGAAAATTCAGTGTTTCCTATTACTTTCCATCTATCTCTCACTTTGGTAAAATAGTCAGTTCAAGGTAGGTGTATATTGGGGTATATCATGAAGTAAAATATGTAAAATACAGCTCATTGATCCATATGGAGGGTCTCATAGTCATGATATCATTTTTATATGGATGGCCATTTAACCAGTTGAGCTAATCAGCTGAGCATATGCATGTATGGGTTATATATATGTTTCTATGATAACAAAATGAACAGAGATATAGCAGACAAATTGTCTTAACAAGTTTTGGTTCATTTTAGTGCAAAAACTTACTAATTAAAGCAAGTGTTGCAATCATTTTTATGACATTCCCCAAAGATGGCACTTTAAGGGTTATGCCATATGCTGATTGACAGCAGCCATAATTCCATACAATGAGACTGTATCATATTGTTTGAAGTGAGGTGATATTCATCTCTTGAAACTGATCAAACATACGATTGCATCAAACAGTATTACAATATAATCACACTGTATGTGGGGACTGCCAAGGTTGATCATCATGTTGTACTCTTTTCCCTTGGACTTCTCTAATAGCAGTTGTGACATATCACTGCATCCACATTTTCCTTTAAGAACTGCAGAATCTAAGACCAAGAAAAAATCTGCATAAAATTATGGTTTGGTTATGCTCTAGGAATGTACTTTTGTAGACTGCTTTAGAATTACAAATTGCTCCCACTAAGATCCTCTAAGTATACAAATAAAAACCTAGAAAGGCCAAGATCAAAAGAGTAGATTCCAAACAGGGTAGAAAACAATTCAAATGTACTTTATTTTTCTTCAGTAAATAAGCAAACTTGGAAGTCATTCTTTTTTAACACATTTTTCAGTTTTCTGAAACTCCCAATGATACTTCTATCCAATGTTCTGTTTTTTAAAGTCACTTGCTTATCTGATAACCTCAGGACTATTTCGACTGCTGATAGAAATGATATAAGAACCTATTCTTCTCCCACTGTTAGCAGCTGCTGATCATGGAAGCAGGGTGAGGATGGGCATTAGTGTATGAGGAGAGTGTGACTATCTCTAGGTGGCTTCCTCAAGTGAAGTTCTGTAACAGAGTGGTTTTTAAATTGATGTTCTTCTTTTATTATTCACTCACCCATCCATCCTTCCAACCATCCATTAACTTATAAAAGAGTCATTGGGATACTTCTGAATCTGTGCTTAGGGTAGCTAAAAGGAACAAGGGACCAGAGTGGAGCCATCATCTATTAGCGCTGACATTCACGGAGAGAGATGCTGCCATTCTGGTACCCCAGTGTCAAAACCTAACCTTAACCTTAACCCAACTATATGCCAAATGTGAGAACTCTTAGGTTAAATATCTCTCAGTTTTGTTTTTTGTTTTGTTTCATTTTCCCGTAGAAGCTATGTGGCTTATTCAGAGGATCTTGGGGATGTCAGGATCACAGAGGTTCTCCCAAACTGGCTACCTGAACACCCTACATGGCTACCTCCTTTGTATTGCTGCTGGATTGTAGTGGCACAAGGGAATGTGTGAGCCTGGAGCCCTCTCTGGGTTCAGTTATGGTTTAGAAATGAGTTGCCCTGAAAAACTCCTATGTGAATGCAGGTGTGTTCAGAGGGGAAATGATTGGAATGTGAGAGCTGCAACCTGATTATTCCATCCTTGATTGAATGGATTGACTGGGTGGTAAGTGTAGGCAGGTGGAAAATGGCTGGGGGTGTGGGCCACTGGGGTGTTCCCTGGAAGGGTTCATCTTCCTTATGGCCCCCCTTCCTTCCTTCCTTCCTTCCTCCCTCCCTCCCTCCCTTCCTTCCTTCCTTCCTTCTCTCTCTCTTTAATTATAAAAGTAAAGGCTATGCATTTACTTCTATGTGCTACTTAAGCTACATCTTTTATTTTGTTATTGGTTGTTTTCTTTAAATTTTACAATGATCAAAATGTCACCAAAAAAACTGGCAATACCATATATTATGGTTTAGATATAAGAGGTCCCCCCAAAAGTTCATGTGTGAGACAACACAAGAATTTTCAGAGGGGAAATGATAAGATTATGAGAGCTATAATATAATCAATGAATTAACTCACTGATATGGATTATCTGGATGGTAACTGTAGGCAGGTAAGGCGTGACAGGAGGAAGTTAGTGGGATGTGCCTTTAGGGTTTAAATTTTGCCCCTGGTGAGTGGAGCTCTCGCTCTGCTTCCTGGTTGGAGTTGCTTTCCTCTGTTTTGTCCTTCTGTCATAATGTTCTGCCTCACTTAGTCCCAAACCTATGGAGTCAGTTGACTATAGCCTGAATCTCTGAAACTATGAGCCAAAATAAACTTTTCTCCCTCTAGGTTGTTCTTGTTGGGTCTTTTGGTCATAGTCACGAAAAAGCTGACTAAAGCACCAGATGAATAATTTATTTTTCCTCAATACTTGTAAATCATTGACCCAAAGACTCATTAGCTCCAAACACTTACAAATAATGCATTTTCTGTATGTAAGAATAAACTCTTCCCTAGCTGCAACACAACCAATGATCAGGAAAGGAATCTAGATACACTCTTGCCCTTCAGTTCACAGACCACCTTCCAGTCTCACCAATTAATGCAATATTATTATTTTTTTTTTATTAAAAAAATCCAGTTTGGACTTATACACTGCATTTACTTGTCATGCCTCTTTAGTCTGGAATAGTCTTCACTTTGCCCTCATCTTGTATAATTTTGATGTTTTCAAAGATGAGTCTAGTTATTTCATAGAATTTTCCTCAGTTTCAGGTTGCCTGATTTTCCTTACAATTAGAGTCAGGATATAGCACTCTAGCAAATATGCTGGGATCCTCCTAATGCCTCCTCCCAGGTCATGCATGCTTTTAGTAACTGACATTCACCTGGACCTCTTGATGAAAGTAATGTCTTTTAGGCTCCCCAGCCATAAAACAATCTTTTTCTCCCCTTTTGTGGCAAAGTAATTCAAAATTACATTTCCTAAGCCATTTGTGCTGCTGTCACAAAATTCCTGATACTGGATATCTAATAAACAAGAGAAATTCATTTGTCACAGTTCCAGTGTCTGTACAGTCCAAGGCACCAGCAGATTTACTTTTAGTAGAGATAGCTCAACTGGTGGCTGTGCTCTCATATGGCAGAAGGTCGAAGGGAAATAAGGGTCAAAAAGAGGTTGAAGTGAGCCCCAAGTACTTTTTTGACATATTTGCCCTCAGCCTTCCACCATGTGAATGCAGAGTCACAAAGTGTCATTGTAGAAACAAAGACCTGTTCTCATTAGACCCTAATCCATTCTTAAGTTTGGAGCCCCCAGGACTATCACTTTCCAAAAACTTTCTCCTCTCAATTTTATCACATTAGGTATTATTTTCTAACATTTGAATTTTGGAGGAATATATATATTCAAGCCATAGCACTACGTAAATATCTCATTTCTTATCAAATCTTCATTTTTTTTTTTACTTATGCCTTATGGTCTCATATTTTGTTTATTGTCATATGTTAATGACATTACATGAGTTACTACCAATGTATTATCAGAATTAATTTTGACCAGTTTGGACAGTAGGAGCCCTTTTAAGCTTACTTCTGTCTTTTGACATATCTTTATTATTTTGTACTTCCTTGGTTTCTATCACAATAACTTCCAAACTTTTCTTACTCTTTTCTTCCTCTAGTTCCCTCAAAAGTTATTTCCCTAAGTCTTATTTCCTTTTAGTGAAAAACAGTATTTATATGCCAAACTATGAGTATTACATGTCATATGAAGTGTCGCTACTACCAGGTCCTAATGAACATAGGTATATGTATGTGTATATCACATATTGACATTTAAATTTCCTTCTGTGCCTCTATCTCTCTGCCTATCATCTATCAATCTATCATCTGTTATTGAAAACCACGAGTCATACTGACATCTTTAATTTCACTCTTCATTCTGTTTTTCTCTCCTTCCATATTCACAGCTCCTTTCTCTAATGATAGGAAGTTTTGCTCTCGGAACGGAACTGGCCCGCTAGTGAGAGCCTTTCTGACCAGAACAAGCTCCGAGTCCCGGAGCCAGCGCATCGCAGCGTACTCCGGCACACAAGCAGATTCAGGGACCAGATAGGGCAGCCAGAGACCTCCCCAAATAGCCTGGACCCCTGCGGTGGGAGGTGCCGTTCAAGGCTAGTTTCTCGGAGCTGACCGCCCAGTGAGAGACTTTCTACATAGAACCAGCCACAAGCCCCCGAACCAACGGAGAGCCTCGATCCGCAGGCAGCCTCTGGGATCAGGGCAGGGCAGCCAGAGACCTCTTCAGGCGGCTCTGCCCACTCCGGCTGCAGGCTCTCTTCATGGGGCAATCCAAGATGGCGGCCTAGAGGGAGACTGCACCCCCAGTCGCTCCAGAACCCAGGAGTTAAGAAGGGGAGGCATTGAGAGACTCGGGCTGAAATAGAGCCACGGGTGAGTCTGCCCACTGGGTAAAGCTCGGCCCGGGTGGCAGGCCCAGATAGAGGTGGCTTATTGGAGCCGGACAGGGCAGCTAGAGTCTTCCCAAGGTAGCCTTCCACACTCCGGCAGTGGGCTCCTCCCACACGGCCAGCTGCACGGCGCAGGCCCACAGTGAGAGCATTTCAGCACAGAGCCAGTTCCAAATCGTGGAACCAGTAGGGGGCTAGGGGCAGTTTTCTTCGGATGCGCTGCTTTATCAGATTCCTCCAAGACATCAGGCTACTGAAGGCTGGGAGGTGATACACTGGAAATCTACCAGGACACTATAAGCCAATAGCGGAAAACTGCAATATCTCAGGGTCCCACTGACAACTGACCAATATGAGAAAACAAGGGAAGAAAATGTCCCAAACAAACCTAGATACTACATCAATAAAACCCAATGACAGCACAGCAGAAGAAATGTCAGAAAGGGAGTTCAGAATGTACGTAATTAAAACGATCAGGGAAGCTAATGAGGAGATGAAAGAGCAAATGCAGGCATTGAAGGAGGAGATGAAAGAGCAAATGCAGGCATTAAATGATCGCACCAATCAACAGTTAAAAGACCAAATACGGGACGCAAGAGATCATTTCAATAAAGAGTTAGAGATACTGAAAAAAAAACAAACTGAAATACTTGAAATGAAGGAAACAATAAACCAAGTTAAAAACTCCATAGAAAGCATAACCAATAGGATAGAACACCTGGAAGACAGAACCTCAGACATTGAAGACAAATTATTTAATCTTGAAAGCAAAGTTGGCCAAACAGAAAAGATGGTAAGAAATCATGAACAGAATCTACAAGAATTATGGGATATCATGAAAAGGCCAAATTTAAGAATTATTGGGATTGAGGAAGGCTTAGAGAAACAAACCAAAGGAATGAACAATCTATTCAATGAAATAATAACAGAAAATTTCCCAAATCTGAAGAATGAAATGGAAAACCAAGTACAAGAGGCTTATAGAACTCCAAACATACAAAATTACAACAGACCCACACCAAGGCACATTATTATGAAAATACCTAACATACAAAACAAAGACAGAATTTTAAAGGCCGCGAGAGAAAAGAATCAAATTACATTCAGAGGGAAACCAATAAGAACATCAGCAGATTTTTCAATCCAGACCCTAAAAGCCAGAAGGGCCTGGAACAACATATACCAAGCCCTGAAAGAAAATGGATGCCAACCAAGAATCTTATACCCAGCAAAACTTACCTTCAAATTTGACGATGAAATAAGATCCTTCCATGATAAACAAAAGCTAAAGGAATTTACAAAAAGAAAGCCAGCATTACAGAAAATTCTCAGCAAAATATTCCATGAGGAAGAGATGAAAAACAACGATGCAAATCAGCAACAGGAGGCGCTAGCCTAAAGGAATAGCCAAATTAAGGAGAAACCAAATCATGTCAAAAACAAATATGAGTCAATTGACTGGGAATACAAATCATATCACAATAATAACCCTGAATGTTAATGGCCTGAATTCATCAATCAAAAGACACAAACTGGCAGATTGGATTAAAAAGAAAAATCCAACAATATGCTGCCTGCACGAGACTCATCTCATAGAAAGAGACACCCATAGACTAAAGGTGAAAGGATGGGGAAAAAACATACCATGCACACGGACACAGCAAAAAAGCTGGAGTATCCATCCTCATCTCAGATAATGTGGACTTCAAACCAAAACTAGTCAGAAGGGATAAAGAAGGACATTACATGCTGCTTAAGGGAAGCATAAATCAGCAAGACATAACAATCATAAATATCTATGCCCCGAACATTGGCTCATCCACGTACGTCAAACAAATCCTTCTCAATTCCAGAAATCAAATAGACCACAACACAATCATACTAGGCGATTTTAACACACCTCTCTCACCGCTGGATAGATCGTCCAAACAAAAATTGAATAAAGAAACTATAGATCTCAACAACACAATCAGCAATTTAGACTTAACAGACATATATAGAATATACCATCCAACAAAGAACGAATACACTTTCTTCTCAGCAGCACATGGATCCTTCTCTTAAAATAGACCATATTTTATGCCACAAAGCTACTGTTAGCAAATACAAGAAGATAGAGATACTACCTTGTACTCTATCAGATCATAATGGATTGAAATTAGAAATAAATGACAGAATAAAAAACAGAAACTTCTCCAATACCTGGAGACTAAATAATACACTATTATATGATGAATGGATAACAGAAGACATCAGGAGGGAAATAAAAAAATTCTTAGAAGTAAACGAGAACAAAGACACATCATATCAAAATCTCTGGGACACTATGAAAGCAGTACTTAGAGGAAGATTTATTTCATGGGGTGCATTCAAAAAAGAAGTAGAAATCAACAAATAAACGACTTAACACTACAGCTCAAAGCGCTAGAAAAAGAAGAGCAGACCAATACCAAAAGTAGTAGAAGACAGGAAATAGTTAAAATCAGAGCCGAAATCAATGAAATTGAAACAAAAGAAACAATTGGAAAAATTAACAAAATAAATAGTTGGTTCTTTGAAAAAATAAATAAAATTGATAAACCCTTAGCCACACTAACAAAGAGAAAGAGGGAGAAAACTCAAATTACTAAAATTCGGAATGAACAAGGAAACATCACAACAGACACGAGTGAAATACAAAACATAATTAGAAGCTATTTCGAAAATCTATACTCCAACAAAACAGAAAACCTCGAAGACATCAACAAATTTCTAGAGACATATGAATTACCTAAACTGAACGAGGAGGACATACACAATTTAAATAAACCAATTTCAAGCAATGAAATAGAAGAGGTCATCAAAAGCCTACCAACAAAGAAAAGTCCAGGACCAGATGGGTTCTCAGCCGAGTTCTACAAAACCTTTAAAGAAGAGCTCATTCCAATACTCCTCAAACTATTCCATGAAATAGAAGAGGAGGGAACCCTCCCAAACTCGTTCTATGAAGCCAATATCACCCTGATACTTAAACCAGACAGAGACACATCGAGGAAAGAAAATTTCAGACCAATATCCTTAATGAACATCGACGCAAAAATTCTCAACAAAATTTTAGCAAATCGCATACAAATATATATTAAAAAGATAGTGCACCACGATCAAGTGGGTTTTATCCCAGGGATGCAAGGTTGGTTCAACATTCGGAAATCAATAAATGTCATTCACCATATCAACAGACTTAAAGTTAAGAATCACATGATTATTTCAATAGATGCAGAAAAAGCATTCGATAAAATACAGCATCCCTTCATGCTCAAAACACTAGAAAAAATTGGGGTAGTGAGAACATTCCTAAACATTATAAAGGCAATCTACGCTAAGCCCATGGCTGATATCATTCTAAATGGTGAAAAACTGAAAGCGTTCCCCCTAAAAACGAACAAGGCAGGGATGCCCTCTTTCACCGCTTCTATTCAACATCGTCCTTGAGACTCTAGCCAGAGCAATCAGAGAAACCAAAGAAATTAAAGGGATCCAATTGGAAAAGAAGAACTCAAACTATCCCTGTTCGCTGATGACATGATTATATATTTAGAGGAACCTGGAAATTCCACCAGAAAACTTTTAGAACTCATAAGTGAATTCAGTAAAGTAGCAGGTTACAAGATCAACGCTCATAAATCCAATGCATTTTTATACATAAGTGATGAATCTTCAGAAAGAGAAATTAGGAAAACTACCCCATTCACAATAGCATCAAAAAAAAAAAAAATACTTGGGAATCAATCTCACAAAAGAGGTGAAAGACCTCTACAATGAGAACTACAGAACACTAAAGAAAGAAATTAAAGAAAACCTTAGAAGATGGAAAGATCTCCCATGTTCCTGGATAGGCAGAATTAATATTGTCAAAATGGCTATACTACCTAAAGTGCTATACAGATTCAATGCAATTCCAATTAAAATCCCAATGATGTACCTTGCAGAAATAGAGCAAGCAATTATGAAATTCATCTGGAAGAATAAAAAACCTAGAATAGCTAAAGCAATCCTCAGTAGCAAGAGCGAAGCAGGGGGTATTGCAATACCAGATCTTCAACTCTACTACAAAGCAATAGTAACAAAAACGGCATGGTTGGTACCAAAATAGACAGGTAGATCAATGGTACAGAATAGAGGACATGGACACAAACCCAAATAAGTACAATTTTCTCATACTAGACAAAGGTTCCAAAAATATGCAATGGAGAAAAGATAGCCTCTTCAACAAATGGTGCTGGGAAAACTGGAAAACCATATGCAATAGAATGAAATTAAACCCCTATCTCTCACCCTACACAAAACTCAACTCAAAATGGATCAAGGACCTCGGAATCAGACCAGAGACCCTGCATCTTATAGAAGAAAAAGTAGGTCCAAATCTTCAACTTGTTGGCTTAGGATCAGACTTCCTTAACAGGACTCCCATAGCACAAGAAATAAAAGCAAGAATCAACAACTGGGATAGATTCAAACTAAAAAGCTTTCTCTCAGCAAAGGAAACTATCAGAAATGTGAAGAGAGAGCCTACAGAGTGGGAGAATATTTTTGCCAACCATACTTCAGATAGAGCACTAATTTCCAGAATCTATAAAGAACTCAAAAAACTCTACACGAAGAATACAAATAATCCAATCAACAAATGGGCTAAGGAAATGAACAGACACTTCACAGAAGAAGATGTACAAGTAATCAACAGATATATGAAAAAATGTTCAACATCCCTAGTAATAAGGGAAATGCAAATCAAAACTACCCTAAGATTTCATCTCACCCCAATTAGAATGGTGATTATCAAGAACACAAGCAACAATAGGTGTTGGCGAGGATGTGGTGAAAAAGGAACTCTCATACATTGCTGGTGGGGTTGCAAATTAGTGCAGCCACTCTGGAAAGCAGTGTGGAGATTCCTCAGAAAGCTTGGAATGGAACCACCATTTGACCCAGCTATCCCACTCCTTGGCCTATACCCAAAGGACTTAAAATCAGCATACTACAGAGATACAGCCACATCAATGTTCATTGCTGCTCAATTCACCATAGCCAGATTGTGGAACCAACCTAGATGCCCTTCAGTTGATGAACGGATAAAGAAACTGTGGCATATTTATACAATGGAATATTAATCCGCAATGAAGAATGATAAAATTATGGCATTTGTAGGCAAATGGACGAAATTGGAGAATATCATGCTAAGTGAAATAAGCCAATCTCAAAAAACTAAAGGACGAATGATCTCGCTGATAAGCGGATGAGGACATATAATGGGGGTTGGGAGGGGTTAGCATTAGGTTTAGGGTTAGGTTTAGAGTTAGGCTAAGGAGAGCGGTAAGAATGAAGGAAAGAAGGACTGTATAGAGGGAAAAGAGGGGTGGGAGGGGTGGGAGGGGTGGGGTGGAAGGGAAAAAAAAATAAACATCATTACCCTATGTAAACGTTAAAAATAAATAAATAAATAAACAAAAAAAAAAAAAGAAGTTTTTCTTCTGTAATTCTTCTGATGTTTGCTAGTTCAATCACTCTCACTTTAGCAACCAATCTCCTCTCCTAGTGCTCTTCCCTAGATGAATGCCCTCCCCTTCCTGTTTGGACTCTGACTCCCAGGTCAACCTGGAATATATAAATATCTTCTTACTCTGTTCTGGCTGATTCTTTGCACTAGGTGGCCAGACATTCTTCAGCAATGTTCTCCTCTTTCTTTTAGGGCCTGATACTCTCTTTTGGCCCACTCCTGCTTCTCACTTCCTGCTTTGTGCCACCTAATGACTTCAGGATTAACTTTTTCCGGAAGAAGGAATATCACTCAAGATTTGTCATGTAATATTTTCACCATTCACAATACTTCAGTCATGAATGTATTTATGTGTATTTTGCATTTTCAAATGTATTGGGGATTTTTGTCTTTGATTTCTAGTTTAATGGCATTGTGTTCAATTCTATTTTCTAATTTCTAAATTAATCCTATTGAGATTGACTCAGACATTTGTTGAGGTTTTCTTTGAAGCCCAATCAGTGATTGCATTCATCAGGATTCTCCAGAGAGGCAGAATCGATAGGAGATAGATAGATAGATAGATAGATAGATAGATAGATAGATAGATAGATAGATAGATAGAGATAGATAGATAGATAGAAAGAGAGAATTGGCTCACTTGATTATGGAGGCTGAAAAGTTTCATGATAAGATGTCTGAAGGCTAGGAAACCAGGGAAATCAGTAGTGTGGCTCTGTCTGACAGTAGGGTGCTTTAGAAATACAGAGTATGATAAAGCCCTGAGAATCCTCTTGCTGCCTGATGTCCAAAGGGTAGGAGGAAAAGAGTGTCCTGGATGAAGAAGAGAGAAAGCATCTGCTTTCACTGTGCCTTTTTTCTGTTTAGGCCCTCGGCTGATTGAATGGAGCCTGCCCACTTACCTGAGGACTAATCTTTCTTACTGAGCCCACTCATTCAAATGTCAATCTCTTCCAGAAACACCTTCAATAGACATACTCAGAAACAATGCTTTTCCCACCTAGGGTATCCTGTAACCCAGTCAGGTTGACACCTAAAATGAACTACTGGAGTTGTCAGTTTGGGGAATTCTCCAAGTATGCTGAAAACATTCCATATTGAGTTCAAGTTTCAATACATATCAAGCTTCTCACTTATGTTGTTCAAATCTTCCACATCCTTACTAAGATTTTATCTATTTGACTTACCCCTTACTTAAAGATCAGTGTTGATCTTGTAGCTTGTAGTTTGGTTGACTTCTGCCTCGTATTTTTTGGATGTGTGCTATTTGGTGCTGGTAAGGTGGGAATTGCTGATGTAGACCTTCTTCCGTTATGTAGTAGTCACTGTTTATTCTTAACATCACTGTTGTAGTGCATGTGACCTTAAAATTTATTATTTTCTGACACTAGTGCCAGCTTTTTTTTTTTTTTTTCAGTAAGTTAGGTGTTTCTTTTCCTAGGATTTTACTTCCAAGCTTCATATACCTTAAGATTTACCTGAATTTCGAGTAAACATCATTTACTTAGATATATAAAATTTGGTCTTTCAGTAACGTTTTAGTGGCAACTTTATGTTGCTTATATTATTATAATGTCTTGTACATTTGGACTTACTTCCGCCAGTATATTTTGAGTTTTTATCTACCATCCTTCTGTTTTCTTCTTTTCTTTTTTGTGGAGAGGAATCAACCCATTTTTAAAAAATTAACTTGTCACTAGCAAATATTATATTTTATTTTTGTTCTTCTATCTTGGCTTCATAAAGCTTAAAGTCTATGATACGTTACCCTCCTTCTCAAGAATATAAGATGTGAGTCAAAGTCTGATCAGTCCCCACCTGTTTTCTATGCTATTATTTTCAGACTTTCTAGCTTTTAAAAATAATTCATTTTTCTAAAATTCTCATAGCATTTTTAAGATATACACAAAAATGAAGAGTTACAGAATTATAGACTTGGTCCACTATCCAACTGATGAAATAAAACATTACTCACATGGTTACATTACATAATTTTGCCATCTTCCCCTCAGAAACTACTATAAAGTCAATAAATGTTCCACCTTTTTATTGTGAAATGCTTGACTAGGTTTATCTACATACTATTATGTTGCTAGTGCTTCTTATACATCGTTCTTGACTGGATTCAATTTCTTTCTATTGAAGAACACTTTAAGATTTCTGTAAAATTCTGTGAGTCATAGCTTCTCATTCTTTATCTGGAAAAAAATATTCATATTTGACCTGGTGCTTGAATGACATAAATACAGGATATGAAGTATATATAGTTATAAAATTGTTGATTGGCAGTTACTTTCTCTTGGCAACTTGCAGATATTAATTTTCTTATTTTGTCCACTAGGTTGCTCTTTAGAAGTCTATTGTCAATTTCATTACCATTGCTTTGTAGTTCATCTCTTTTAATAGGTAATTATTCTCCATTTCTTCTACTCAATCCTTATGAAATTCATATTCTCATAAACTATTTAACTTAGTTTGTTTTGCACATATGTGTATATGTATTCGTAAATTATATATACTTATTACATATATGTATTGTGTATTTGTCACACCATATATATATATATATATATATACACATATATACATGTCTTTTTAACTTTAGATCTCATAAATTCCTTTAAGCTATATTAATATGCCCTTAAAATTATTGATTGTATTTAACTTCTTCAGCTCTATTCTACATTTCTTATTGTAATTAATTCTTTTCATATCTCTCTGCATCTTTTTAGTGTTTTTTAAAAAATTTCTCTTTTTAAAGTTTTTTTTTTTTTTTTCAGGACTTGCCTTTTTTTTTTTTCAGTAATAAAGATCTGTGACCCCTTAGCCAAAATCACCAAGCAGAATCAAATGCCTTCAAGTTCCAAATGACTAGCATACATGAGCAAGTTGGTGGGCATACCAGGGAGAGGGGCCTCCTGGGGAAATGGAAAACACACCTCCTATGAGTCAAAGTTTGAATCTTTTAAATCCTCTTCTCTCTCTCTTCTCTCTCTCTCTCTCTCTCTCTCTCTCTCTCTCTCTCTCTCTCTCTCTCTCTCTCTCTTTCTCTCTCAGATGGATCTATTATCTGAAGTCCCTCAGAGTATAATTCTGCTGTTTTACTCTTTACTAAATTTCTCTAGGTGGATCATTTCCTTGTGTGTTTTGTGATTTTGAATGGTGAGCTCACCTTTAATCGTCTTCGTCTGGAGACATCATGTGTGGTCTGCTTTTATCATACCAGATTTGTTCTCAGTTTGCTTTTGCTGGGAATATGTTGACATTTGAACATGGAATCTTTAGGGCCTTCCATTTTGAACACTGAGCTCACATGCAGAACATATCTGTGATTATGAACTCTGTTCTCTACCCTGCACCCAGGCCTAGACAGACAAGCTTCCGTTTTCTGTTTGGGTTGGTGTGCATACTATTTCTAGTCTGCCAAGCTACTGAAGGTGTATCTCTTAAATGATTCTGGATTTACATAAGAGGTTCTATCTCATTTCCCCACCTCCCCCCAGAATTCTCAAGACCTTGTCTTCCGGGTCTCTAAGCATAAAACTGCAAGACTGTAGGTCCCTGAGGCCTTCACAACCACCCGCCACTCCTAGCCCTATGTGATTACCACTTAGCCTGCAGTTCTCTCTTCCTTTTGACAACCATGGTGATTTCTCTTACTTTCTTCTAAATTCAACTATTCAGAATATTTATTGTATTGTTTCTAGCATTTCTAGTATGTACAATGGGAGAACTTTCAGAGTATCTATGCGATAATAATCCTCAAATGGAAGTCTCTTCTTGGAAATCCTATGGGAATTCCAGGAAGTCATCCTAAATGTTTCTTTACCTTCCTTGTTCACTCAACAACCAAGCACTGCCCATTCCTAAATATACCTTGAACCAATCTATTTGTCTCAATCTCCACTGCCTCTACCTTAATCTAAGACTCCATCACCTTCCCCTGGACTACAGTGATGTCCTCTTAATTCTCCCCTCTCCAGCTGATTGTTTGCTCTCAGGCTAAACAATCTTTCTAAAATCTAAGTCTGATGAATTCACTTTGTTACTTAAAACCCTCCATAACTTTCCATTGCTCATGGAGAAAATAAAAATGTTTGAAAATCCTTTATATGGTCCATTTCATATAATTCATTTTTCCATCAGTCACTAATCCAACAAAAATATACTGAACAGCTACTATATATGGACACTGTACTTGGAACTGGACATACTCTGTGTATTAGTTTGCTAGGCTGTCTTAACAAAATACAACAGACTGACTGCCTTACACAACAGACATTAGTTTTCTCTTGGTTACAAAGGCTGAAAGTCTAAGATCAAGGTGGTGTTGGAACTGCTTTCTCCTCAGGGGTTTTATCTTGTCTTTTGGATGCCTGTCTTTGACCTGTGTCCTCCCCATTTGTGTTTATGTCCTGATTTCCTCTTATAAAAACACTGGTTGTGCTGGATTAGGGCCCACTCATATAACCTTATTTCATCTCTTTAAAGGTCCCCTCTCCAAATAGTCACATTCCAAGGTACCGGGGGTCATGGCTTCAACACGTGAATCTTGGGAGAGATATAGTTCAGCCCATCATGCTGCGATAAACGGAACCCCTCTTCTGGCACATGCATACTTCCTTTCTACTTTCCAGATACTTCTCTGTACACAGCGAGCTCCCCCTTCCTTCAGCAGCTTTGCAAGCATTGTTCCCTGGTGGAATGCTCCCCACCCCACCTCCCAGCTGTGCTTGCCAAAGGCTAGATATCAGCTTCAATGTCATTTCCTCCAAGAAACATTTCCTGACTCTTAGATAAGGTTAGGCTCAGTGTTTGGTGTTTTCTACATCATTTTGTACCACTTCCCCTAATTCTAATTAAATGATAAACTATGTAATTACTGAAATTCCTCAATCCAACATTGTTATGAGTTGTTAGATGCACCTTCAACTTCAGAACATTTGTAGGGAGAGGATAAAATACTACTTTATTAATCAGCTACTGATTTAATAATGTTACATTAAAGGCACTCCCAAATTTGGTAATTTAAACAAGCAGCATTCATTCCCATTTTATGAATCTATGATTTGCTACAATTTATCTGTACCAAGGTTCAACTGCAGGTTCCATTTCTGGGCTCTAGGATATATGTTGGGTTCAGGTCTGTTTCATGTATCTCTAAATTTTCCATGGAATAGTGGCTACCCAGGCTCTGGTATTCTCATGGTAGATGACAGAAGTTCAAGAAGACAGACATGATTTTCATTGGGGATTTGTCTTAGATTGGGCATACTGGTCACTTCCATATAATTCTTTTGGTCAGTTGACATTGCAAGTCTCTAGCTAAGCCCTTTAACAACAGCTGGGTAACTACTCTGTTTCCTGTAGTAGGAGTACTGAAAATTCACATTAAAAAGAACTTAAATGTACAATGTATAATTATATAATAGGGAAGAATTGAGATCAATAATACAGTCTCCCATAACTACACTAAACAGCATGCACACAAATTTCTATTTTGTTTACTTATAATAGGTTAACCAAATATGTTTATCTCTATATGAAAATACATTTCCCTCTATATTGTGATCAAATCTTCGTAGAGTCAAAAGTATTTTGAGTCACTTTTGATCACCAATAGTTGTGCATAGCATTCTAGCAACCAGTAATTTATATAATCAGGTCTCATGACCTTGACCTCTTTAATACTGTGAGGACCAATTGTGCAATTTTTAGGCATGTGAAAAGTATACCAGGCTTCTATTTGCACTTTCAATTTGGTTAAATTCAGACTTTCATGTAAGTCTCGTTATTAGAAATAAACAACTTTTCATAGAAATCAGCAAGTAGTTTTTAACAGATACTCGATATCTGAATTATAGTCCACAGTACTTGAAGTGATCATATCAACCTTGGAAAAATCTATAATATGTTTCTAATGTCTTTAATTGGACTGTCTGGGATGTAACAGGCAATTCTTTTGAGTATGTCTCAATAAAAAAAGGAAACCCAGGCTTATCTTCTGGTGGGTATCGTCTCTTTTTAGGGGATCTGCAAAGAACTCAAGTATTTCTAGATGACATTTAAGCATAAGTCAATTATTTCTCCAGTGAGGAATATTTGCTTTACTTGCTGAAACTGTGTCTTATAGCTCTATTCTCATGATTTTTTTTATGTCTTCTGCATATCCAATAACTTTCCTTTCAAAGTTACCTTGGAGTATAATCCTTTGGAATACATTTGAAAAGACAATTAGAGATCTAAATTTAAGTTAAAATTCAACTCCATATGGTGATAGTAACTTACATAACTAAGAAGAGACTTGTTAACAAGAGATACAATGTCAACGATATCACTACTTATTCCTCTGCAAACAACTGGAAAGTGTTTTGAAAATGGATTGAAGGAGCCATCCCAATAAAACACTGAAATGGTCATCTGAAATGATGTCACCCTCAGTTGCCCTCTTGCCCCTGACACTGGTGTAGAAGAGTGACCCGGGCTGGGGGAGTAAGTGTCCTTTGGCCAGGGTCTGACATAGACATTTCTCTCTTCTGAGGTTGTAAGGATCATATGAATTACATGCGTCATCTCTCTGACCACATCAAAACTGCCTTCTAGAGAAAGCAAGCAACCCAGAGCAGAGGAGAGATTCCAGATAATGCTTGAGCACAGAGACCTTATACTCAAATGCCCAAGTTCATGTCCTAGGACTTTTCCTTTTACTCCTGATTAGTGAATTGATTTCTGTTGCTTTCATCAAAAAGAGCTCTTAGACACTACAAAGTTATAGCCCACATGAATAATGAAGAACACACACACACACAGTGGTGCACACCTGTAATCTCAGTGGCTTGGGAAGTTAAGGCAGGAGGATCACAAGTTCAAAGCCAGCCCCAGCAACGGCAAACAACTCGGTAAGACCCTGTCTCTAAATAAAAATTACATAATAAAAATGTGGTTCAGTGGTTGAGTGACCCTGAGTTCAATCCCTGGTATCAAAAATAAATAAATAAATAAATAAAAGAACATTTACACACACACACACACACACACACACACACACACAGAGTGCAGCAACCAAAAATAATATTAAAATGACTCAAACGCTTCATATATTTTCTTGAATATTGTGAAAGGCACAGAGTCCATGACTGTTCTTAACCCCCACCTCCCCCATCCCTGTGGCGCACACACAGCAGCTGCTTCTGCTCCTTTCTATCTGTCTTCAAATTCCACTCTCACATCAAGATAACCTCCTCCTCTCAGTTTAACCTTTGGAACTTCTGTTCTCTGTCTCTTTCCTCCCTCTTCTCATTCCTAAAGCCCAAAAGAACTTGTCTGTTAATGCAAGACTCACTTCAGAACACAAGGAATGAAGAAACCCACACTCTCAAAGTGGGGAAACTTGTCAGCAAAAAAGAAGGCTGGCCACATGCATGTCTTTCTAATTTTTGTTCCATTGTTCCCCTTTAACAATGTCATAAAGTGGGGGAAAAGTGCCTTAGTTTGAGGTTATACAATTTTTATTTAACATCTGGGTTGTTTTCTGACTAATCCAATGCCTTCCACAGGCACATTAGAAACCTAATAACACTTTTTGAATAAACAAAGAAGAAATTGATAACTAAAGGAATCACTAAAAGAACAAAAAATAAATGTATTAGCAAATGTGAAAGTAAGCCCTTAAACATAATTGGGAAGTTTAAAGTCAAGGACAATAAATGTTTGACACATAGAAGAGAAGAAAAGGTGAAAAAAATAACTTTGAAGGAAAAGGTAAATTCTATCTATATCTATCTACCAAAAGCTGTCAAAATTTTAAATAATCTCGGTAGCATTTATAATAAGATTTATTAATTAAAAATCTTTGTTTGCAAGCAACAGACTAAATCTGACTAAAGCAGACTTAAACGTACTTACTGGAAGAAGGTGCCACAGGGTTGTCTACGAAACAGCGATTTCCTTTCTCTTATCCTGGTGAGGTTTATTTTAGTTTTGTTTGTGATATATTTATCCCTGATCCATATGGCTTAGGATTAGGTTCTAATTGATAGAAACCATTCCCATTCCTCTTGCCGTTTTATGCATATATAATAAAAAAGTTTTGTGGAGGATTTTCCTGATGGACTTCTAGAAAACTCTTTCCTTGGCTTCAGGAAAAGACACGCAAGATGAAAAAAAAGATTCCTTCTTCTGTGTCTGGGAAGAGGGATGTGGTGAGGATGTGATGGACAGGTTGCTGCAGCCCTCTTATGACCATGAAGGGCTAGTTAAAAAGAAGCTAACATGCCAGGGTGGTATGTAATGTGGCCACTCTATACCCCCAAAATAGTAATTTTTCTTCACTGAGCAAATGAGTTGAGTCGAGGTACTCTGTTTTTTGCTTATGAGAAAATCATATGGATAAAGAACAGAAGACCAGGAGACTGAGAGTCTGAGTGTGGCAATAGCAGGAACTCCAGGTGCCTTGGAGCTAGGAAGAAGACCCCAACAGCTATCTCTGGGGAATATAGTCTGGCAACTCCAGATCAGATGGACTGATTACCAAAGTGTCTTTTTCTTCCTTTATTCAAAGCAAGATTTAATTTTCATATCTGGTTATTTTCCGAAGCCAGAACTAATTCCTCAAATAGACTCTGATAGACGGGTCGATAGATGATGAGCATCCCAAAATACCAAGGGTCCACAACCTCAACAGTCAGTTGTCTGCTTTTTCTAAGACCGCCCTCATTAAGGTTTCCCTCATTATTTAGTATTCATTCTCAGAGGCCTCCACTTCTCTAAATGTCTCCTTTCCTATGTCCCACTTCCACAAAATCCTGTCTTTCAGTCATGCCTCGTGCAATGTCACCTTTGCCCACCTGCCCCATGCCTTCATTACCAAATGTGGAACTACATCAAGTAAATTTTGTGAAGTAGAATTTCAAAGGAAGTTTGGGGTTATGGACGGAGATTCTATTGGAACATAAGCTAAAAAATTCAAGTGTAGCATACCCTTCTACTGAAAGAATATAATTGCCAACTATAACCCACTACGTGGAAATTGTTGGACACATTAAATAATGTGTCCAGACTAAGATTAGTCCTAGCTTATATCCCTCTATTCTTTGACCATCCTATTTCTTTCCTATTAGGGTTTTTACAGTCTCCTTGAATTCCTATTGGTTTGTTAGCTGAGTAGTCCTTCATCTTCTACTCCAAATCCAGCTTGTGGCCCATTCATGAATGCCCAGGAACTTAGTAAGGATCTGTCAATGTACTCTCTACTTCAGATTGCTATCCTTTAAAGCACAAAGTGCTATGATGACTTTGAAATTAGATTTTCCTCTATATGATACAAATTTTAGGAAGTACTTCTCACTAATTTCTGTAAGCAAAGAGGAAGCTAATGAAAGACTTACTTTTCCCTACTCATAGAAAAACCTGAAGCTTTCTTTTTTCCTGATGTCTTCTTCATTGACCTCCTTCTTAGCTGAGTAGTCCTTCTGCTCTCCTTCCTTTTTCTCACCCCGTACAAGGACTGCGATTGTAATTTATTCCTATGATCACAATTCAAATGAGGAAGGAAGTAGGGAATACAGTCTAAGGCAAAGGGGGAAACTGAGCCCCATCTGATTAGGCATCCAGTCCCAGCTCTGCGACTTACTAGCAGTGTGGTTTGAGGTTGTCCTTCTGAAGTCTGTAACTAAAGCTATGGCTTACCTACGACACAAGGGTATAAAGACTAAGTTAGATGGT
The DNA here is from genome assembly GCF_902686445.1 of Sciurus carolinensis. Lineage (NCBI taxonomy): Eukaryota > Metazoa > Chordata > Mammalia > Rodentia > Sciuridae > Sciurus > Sciurus carolinensis. The sequence goes on from NC_062215.1 coordinate 95,678,765, forward strand.
CACAGATTTTAAAAAGTGCATCTAAATTTATAAAGAGCTTCCACATATAATAGAATGGATACCAGATAATAGATTCAGAAAGGACAAGGTCCACCAGAATAATGCAAGAATCCACCTGCAGCTTATCTCTGATAGGCAAGAATTCCATCAAAGAACAAAGAATCCAGATACACAGTCTTGGTCAGAATGGGGCCAAGAGTAAGACTTGCACTTGAGTTGGAGAGCTGCTAGAATTCCTTTTATTTCTTTTGTAGAGGCAGATTTGATCTCTGAGATTGCTGCAGGTCTAAATGTAAAAGAAGTCTTACCCTACTCTCTTTCCTGTAAAGCTAAAAGAGTAAAGAGTTAATTACCTTATTATATTCATCTTTGAATTTTCCACATGGACTTTCCCCTTAATTAGCCATCATATGAAACTGAAGAATATTTATTATTGATTGTGTGTATTAAATTTTGTCTTTTATTCTTAATTTTAAAAATTTAGTACTTTCTGTATTCTCTCCTTAAAAAAACAATGTTTGCTGTTGTTGCCTTATTGTTTGTTTATTTGCAGTCCTCGACTGACTTTTCCTTGGGTCAGTTACTCTTAATAAAAAGCAAGATGAAAAAAAGCTTCTGGCATGTTTTAGCTCAATTGGAAGAATTTTATGTTTTGCATACATTTCTGATTTTTAATTCCTTTCTTTTCATCCTTTACCCAATTTTATTATGATGCTTATAAATGCCCAGTCAATAATGGTTAAGTTACATAGCTGTATTTCAGGACTCTATAATTACTTATTAACATGTGTTTTATAAAGTGACTTGATTGCCAAGATAGCAAGACTGTCACAATGACTTCCATGTACATGGCAGGTCATTGCTAGGGCTCCAACCTGCCTCTAGGAGATCAAGATATGCACACCTATATGCCAATTTCAACGTTCATTATATATCTACTGTAACTCATTAGGCTTGGGAGTTCTAAAGGGTTTATGCATTTTAGTCTTGTTTAACTTGCTTAGAAATTAACTTCTAGCCAAAGTACTCAGAAGGAAAGCATGCTTGAATAATTCCTCCATTTAAAAGCACCTTCATTTTTCATTTATAGTGGGCAACATAAAACAGTACATTATATGTGGTCTTATTCATTTTATCTATTTACAGCTTATTTCTAAATCGTAAATGCCTTAAAAGCAGTGAATGCCTCTAGTTCTTCTTCCCTGTCTCCCACAATGAGAATACAGATATGGAATACTTATTTCACCAAAGAATGTCCTGCTTGAGTGCAAAAACTAGTCCACAGGTAACCAAAAGTTCACTTAGAGTTTCTCTTAGCTATTTAACATCCGAATGAAACAATTAAGATTTTACTTGGAAGTGATGATGCTTTTAATGGTTGACTTATCCACTCAAAGCAATTTTGATAAATTTTCATGAAAAAACTTTCATCACAGTTCTGTCTTCTCCTTTTCTCACCCCCTTTCCATTTTCTCTAATTTCTGTTTATTCCTCACATCTTTTCTTCTTCCTTTCTTCCATTTTTCTTTGTTTTTCATACTTCTTTTTCTTCTTCCTCTTCCTCCTCCTCCTTCTTTTTTGTACACTTTCTTTTTTCTATCCTATATACTTATATACTTCAGGAATTATGGAGAATAAGGGATTCTGGAATTTTCTTATTACTCTAAAAAAAAAGTTTAAGCATATTTCCTTAAAATGAAGACACAGAAGATGCATTTGAGGGGAAAGTTGGCTAGACAGAAAACAAACAGATTTTAAAATGTAAAAATTAGATTGAAAAAAGTAATATATGGGTCAGTTTGTTTACTTGGATGATGAGGTACTCTTAATGTTCTCAATTATGGATTGCTATAATTTTATATGAAGCTGCTAAAACTAAAATGTTTGAGAAAACAAATATTTCTAATTAGCACAAAGAGACCACTTTGTACAGCACCATTTTTTTCATTGACCACTCTACTGAGAAAAAATCCAGAACATGTCCAGTTTATTGGGAGTTTATTTTTGTATTTCTACATATGTTTATCTATAAAAACATTTCAAGATGTAGTTTTTTACTGATCCTACCTTGCTAAAAATCAATCAAGCCATCCATCATGTGCTAGTAAATGTTTGATCACATTTTCCAACTCCTTTTCAGGACATCTGAATTCATCTTAGGTTCTTCCCTTCTAAATGAGGGACCCCATAGTGTGAGACCCGAAAATCACCTCTGGACTTCAGAATTATGGCTGCCTGGAATTGAAGGCCTAGCTGTCGAGATACTCTAGTTTGCAGAGGGAAGTTTCTAACTAAATAACTTGAGTTTGTGACTTTCTAAAGAACCTGCTCATCCATTGCAACTAAGTGTGCTCCCTTTGTTACATGGTATGCAATTAGATGTCTTTGAAATAAAAGGTAAGTTAAATCAGAAGTCCCAGGGACAAGAATGTACTATTTTAAAACGGGGAGTGTCAAATTGTTGTTTTTCATCCCACTACCAAAGGGTATTTCACAGGTAATTTCTCAGGGCTGATGTTAGCTAATTATTAGCTACCATACCCTGCCTCCCATTCTAAGTGACTATCTCCTGGCAGAAAGACACAGCTAGGAATGTTTTGTTTCATTTGTCCTTGGAGTTTTTATCAGCACCAAGAAGGTGGACTGAGCCAAAGTTAGAAGAATTCTGGAGCTAAGCAAAAAGTGACACGTTTAACAGCCCCCATTAATTGGGGCTGTTACATGATTAATTTGAGAAAAACAGAAGAGACCGATTTCTTTACAACTCGCAGTTGGATGCAACCCACTAAAAGTAATCCTGTAAATTACGTTTTAAATCTTCAACATATTCTGAGCAGATAAAATAGTGGCATGATTGACCAAACTCCTTTTAAAAGTACACATATTACGATGCATCATAGTTATAAACAGATGGTATTTGGCCTCCTTCCTATTCTCAACATTTGGAATTTCTAAACTATGTGAATTAAACAATAATATTTTATAAACATACAAGGGATTTTGCTCACTGCTTTGTTAACATAGAAATTATACAATGCTGACATTTATTTAAATTTTAAAAAGTAAACAACAGTGTGCATTGAAATAAAGCAAACTAAAATCAACATAGAGAAGTACGTTCTGTGTGCACATTACCTACAATGGCACTGGCCTTTTTAAGGGAAGGCATAATGGGTTGAAGAACAAATTGTAGCTTAGATAGGCCTAATCCTTTGTGCTCCAAAGGCTCATTTAACACCTCTCTGTAAACAACGGATATTTATACCATAATTGGCTATTTGACCATCAGTGTTCATTTACTATGTAACCTGCTATTATGGAGTTAAAAGAAGTTCCCCTTCATTGGCTCGTCAGCTTTCATAGTAGTGAAAGTGTCCTCGCAGTTTTAAAAACACTTACACAAACGGGAATCAGTCTGACACTCGTACTCAGAATGGGAAACATTATCATGATATCAATAAGTATATATATTTTTCTTTGGGGGATAGTATTGCCAGAAAGAAAAGGAAATGTATCAGATCTTAATGTCATTTCCTGAGATTCTTTTCTAAAATTATAGCTTTAACCCTTTAGCCACAGTTTGGAATGGAGACCCATCTGCTTATTTGATGTACAAAATAGAAGGCACTCGGTTTCCAAACACTATTCTCAGATTTGCAAAGTTGTGCTGTGATGAATAAATAATGAATCAGATATTTCAATCCGTTTTAAGATTTTGAAAGCCCTGATTATCATTGTTTACACACAGTCTCTTCTAAGTACACTTCCCATGTGTTCTTGCTCAGCTTTCCAAGGGTAAGCTTATGGGGTCCACCCTCTCCCAACTCTTAGACTGCTTTTCTTTTATTTGAACCAAACCACTCACCCATATTTCTAAACCTACCCTTGGAGAAATAATGCAAGTGTTAGGAGGAAAACCTTGATTGATAGATGTCATGATTTTGTCACTGGTTTGAATCATTTTGGCATACAGTCTCTACAGGTTTAAAAAAAACAGTGAGAAAATTATGCTACAACTTGCATAAATAGAAGGGGGGAAAGGGCAGAAATTGGGGAGAAAAGGGCATTTTTTACTTCTTGACTTACAATGTAGGAGTATGTAGTATGTATGCTCAAATAAATACTTAGTGATAAATAATAATAGTAGTGCGGAGAAGACTTTTAAACAATTTGAAGTATCAAACATTTTCCCAAGTTTTTTTTGAAAACTTAGAGCAAATGAGTGACAAATCAACATGATGCTTCTAAATGGTCTCCTACCCAAATCCCCTGTAATGACTCTTCCTTACTAGTTCTAAATTAACAATTAGTGGATAGAAGAAACAGTTTGTAATCAAAATACAGGGTTGACGTGGAAAAAGTAAGTGCCCAGGGGGTGGGATTTAAATGACACCTCTGAAAATACCAGAATCAGAAAGAGAGTATTGAAAAAAGTATAGCCAGAATCTCTGTACCACTTTCTCCTGGGGTCTGCTTAAGTAAAAAGTTTTCAAAAAGCGCGTGTGGGGTTTGTGGGGAGGGTGTCGAAATCTGTTCTCTTTTTGCTTAGTGCGTCTTCATCATATTTACTTACTAAGAACTGAGACTGTCCACTCAAGGAACCGAATTTATGAAAAACTCAAAGGCATAGAGATATGGGTTCTGCGCTGCCAGGGGTGCGCTTCTTTCTCGGAGATGTCGGTCAGGGAATATTCAAGCCTGCACAAGAGTGGGCCACCCGCCGTGTGTGCGTGTGTCAGCCTGAGTGTCGGCGCGCGCGTGTCAGGATGCGTGTCAGTGTGTGTGCATGCCAATGTGCGCGTGCTGGGGTGTACGCGCGCCAGTGTGCGCGTGCCAGCGCGGGTGTGTGAGGGTGTCCGCGTGGGTGTGAGCGCTACGGCCACCGCGGCAGCCAGCGCCCCGAGCTCGCTGTGCCTGCATCTTTTGACAAGCCCCAGGTACTCGGCTTTCCGCTCTGCGCTGCCGCTGCGCCGGAGCCGCTGAGAGGGGGTTGGTTTCTACTTTGTGACCTCAAAGTCCCCTTCCTCATTTTCTTGGGCCATCAGAGGTGCAGAACTTCCCCCGCCGCCCCTTTCTGGACCAGACTAAGCAAGGCGTCGAGGCTGGGTGCCAACGCGGACCTGACTTGGGCTCCTCGGCTGCTCTGGCGCCAAGAGCTGGGGTCTCGGACCCGTGGTCGGGCGACTCCCAGGGCCGGGTTCCGGTCTGACCTCCCAGGCGGATCTTTCCTCTCGGGGCTAGGTGGACGCACGGATCCGACACTAGCACACGCTGTCTCGGGGCTGGGGTGCCTGGGTGCGCACTCCTGGTAAATCTAGCATTCCCGCCACTGAGCGCTCGAGCCCCCTGCGCCAGCCGCCTTCCCACTGGCGCCGGCCGGGCCGAGAGACACCCAGAAACCCCAGCCTGCAGCACATAAAGGCAGATCCGACCGAGGGCGGAAGACCCGAGAGGCAGAGAGAGAAGAAAAGAGGTAGCAAGCTCCAGTCAAGGGATCATTAATTACAGATTAAAGGCAAAACCGTACACCACACTTTCCATGTGTCAGCTGATGGCCGCGACAAAAAGAAACACAGAACGCTGGGGGTATGGGGTCCCTTCTTTTCTCCCCCGACTTTTATAATGTGTGCAGATGTAAAATGAATTAGGTAGTGACTCTGGGTAGGTGGTGCCTGGGGCCAAATCACAGCTGCACGCTCCGTCGTATAGGAGGATAGTTTGCTGATGCACTCAGAGGTCTGGGGAATCTCTTACAAAAAAAAAAAAAAAAAAAAAAAAAAAAAAGAATAAAAAAGACTATAAATACTCTGCTCAAGCACATTTTACTTCTTTAAAACTTCATTACTCATACATTTTTAAGTTTTAAAATTTGATGCTTAAAAGTGTTGCAATTTATTATCTTCAGTAAAATTCAAAGATCTCTCTCTCTCTCTCTCTCTCTCTCTCTCACACACACACACACACACACACACACACACAATTATTTTGCAATTTTTGTAGACTCCATTTTATTGGCCTGGTGTCTCAGCATTAGAAATACAGGGGGAAAGCCAAACAGACTGAAAGCCAGAGAACATAGCTGCAAGCACCAGAGAGCACAAGTTCCCCTCTATGGCTCTGCAACTCAAATGGAAAAGGGAGAGATGTTTGCTTTGATTCTGTTCGTTTTAATTAATCATGATTTCAAACCAATCTCCACTCTGTCCCTGAGATTTAAGAGACAGGTTCAACTCAACAATGTCCTGAATTCTGCATAGAAGACAGAGAAATGTGCAGACTCTAATGCCTACTCACTGACCATTACAAATTTCTAGTTTTGTGTCCTCATTGCTAACACTAAAATTAGACAGCAGATGACCTTGGAGAATCACCCTGAACCAACATACATTGCACCCGTGTGTATTCTCTTCCTTTTGTTCCTGGGTCAACTTTGGAAATATAGGGGTTTGTCTGTTAGCAATCTGTTTACTTCCTGCTGACGAAATGATGCACCAGGTTGATGGCAAAAAGGCCACATTATTTAGTCATTTTACCCAACTTCCTCTTTATAGATGATGTTTTCCCATTTTTCAATTGTATTTTTTCACCCATGACATTTTCCCCATAGCATTTTGGGAATTTTTTTTCCCCAAGTTTTTTTCACGCAGTGCCAGATAAGTGATTTCCCACTCTCCCCCAAATACTATTTGCATTCAAGATTAGTAGCTGCATATCAGTAATTTTTAAATATCTTCTGATTCATATTCTTAATTTAAATGATCCCAACATTATTGTCCAGACAAATGCCTGAATCAATGTATCTGTGGACCAGTTGCCAATCGGATGACAGGCCCAGCATACTCGAATAAGACCATGATGAAGTTTCTTCAACTGTAGAAGGCAGAGCACCTTCTTTCTTTCCTGACTTCCCAGAAAGTAGATTAGCAAATCAACAAAATGATGCAAATCACACAAGGTTTCAATCCCTTCTCCTCCTCCTCATACATATTGAGGAAAACTTTCAGAAATCTCCCTTAAGATATCCAGTCCTGTGATGTAGCCACACCTCCTCCACTTTTTGGCTTTATCCTGCAGTAAAATAAATAAGGTAAAAGAGCAAATTAGGAGTTTTTCTTTTCTTATAACTTTCTTATGTTTGAATGGATCATCCTGTTGCCGTTGATTTAGGCCAGTTGTTGTTAGTTTGTGTTCTTACCACCCACCAAAGAGCAGCACAGGATTTATTTTATATTAATAAATGATGTTCATGAGTAGGTTTTTGAATGCCAGAGTTATGATTTATTTTTTTAAACGGGTGGGGAAAGGAGAATGGCAATAAAACTAGCTCCTAAGTCATTCAAAACCCTTGGCTTCACACATCTATGTGGGATTTTTAAAGTCTTTTTTGTTTTTTGAAAGTACCTCTTATTTCCCTTTAAGTTCTATTATCATGAGTTAATTTTTTCTCATTCACCCTTGTTCATAGCTTCAAACCCTGTTTATTAGAATTCAGTTGATAGAAAGTACCTTTTCTCCTGTTTGTGACTGTCTCTATTTACCACCCCCATTAAGAATTTCACAATAAATCCCTGCACCAAATAAATTAAAATCTGTAACTTCAGACACACAAGGAAGAAGACATTAATCCACTTAGTAAAATACCCAGAACTCCCCTCTCAATTTCAGCTCTCCAATGTAACATTTAGTAATTGCAGCTGGCTCCTTATACTTTGCTCCCTCCCTTTTATTCTGAATCATATTGGCCTTGTTTAACCTTCATTTCCTCTTCTACCCCCCACATTTGTTCACATACTTTTCTTTGACCATGTTTCTTTCTCTCTGCTGCCTAGATTGAAGGCAATAAATGGAGCTTTCTAAGAGCTTAGTACTTTCTGGTAAAATCCCATTCTACCTCCCTGTTCCACTATTAATGCTTTGTACATTTTTATGCATCCTTCAGTTGTGTAGTTACTGCTCTGTATTTTCCTGATTGATCATTAAGTTATGCTGGCTTTTCAGAGCTGCCTCTATAATCCTGAAGCAAAGGCTTTTTACTTGGCATGCTCTTTGCCTCTGGAATGTCTTTCCTGGCAAGGACAGGCATTTTGGTTTGACTATGGTTCTTAAGTCACCATTCAAAGCTAATGTGCTCAGTTAGGTTTCCACTATGAGCAGCTCTGTTTCTCCTGGTAAGTGCTCAGTGATGCTGTTTAGTTAGAGGGTGTGTTGTAAGTGCACGATGTAATATACTTACATTGTACTTGATTATCAGTTTGCAAAACCAGCTGCAAGCTTTGATATCTGTGTGAGGAAATATCAGAAGATAATATACCATTGGTATTTATTACTCTATAATTAAGGATGTGTCAGTGTTTTCCTTTAAAAAAAACCCCTATTTTCAGAAATTCATATCTCCAGCAGAAATTTCCCTATGAATTACACTCTAATACCATATTAGAAGTATCTTCTTTTTAGGTTATCCCTCCCCTTCCTTTTCTTTCTGGGGAAATAAGTCTCAGGATGTAATTTCTGGGTTATCTATTTGGGATGAGAGGAAGCAGGCCCAGCACTGCACAATTAAAGGTGACGCTGCTGACACCACCTGCTTCCTCTGCTTGCCAGCCCTCTGCATCAGGTGAGAACACGACTCTCCTCTTGCAGTCTTATGTTTACGTGGATGAACCAACTCACCGTTGAATGATTTTAAAGGCAACAGAGAAGAGTCAGTTGTTCTGACATATCACAGGTGCCATAGAGCTGGACTTTTAGTACCAGAAATCACTTCTTTTCCATTGCTCTTTGGGTGGTCATTAGGAGTACACATACAGCCAGGTAAGGCATGAGATCAATTCATAATACGTATTAGCAGTTTATTATTCCATGTTTCTTCTGATAGTGAAGGGTAGGAGAAAAAAGGGGGGAAATGGTTAATACAAATGTTTTCCCTCTCCTTTTCTTTAAGGACTGATCCAAACCAATGGACTGGACCATACCCTAGAGAAATAGCCTTGGGAAATTCTAGGCCTGCCTCTAACAACACAGCAGCCAAAGAAGGTCGAATTCTCCTTAGGCCCCCTCAAATGGAGAGGTTATAAAAACAAATGCTTACCAGGAGGACCATAGATGTTTTATAAATTTATGAATGAATGCAGTACAGTATAAGAACACAAGGAGTGGTGGAGACTGAATAATAGTATTAACATAAACACTTAATTATTGGTCTCTCATTTTCCTATTATTACTAACAAAGTGAACCACAAGGCAATCCCCTGATGCCTTTTTCCCTTTTGGCCCAGTAGGGATAAAAATGGAAGAGAACTAGGGATCCAACTAAGTCATACACACTAAATTTGGTGCTTTCTGAAAGGCACACAGGTGACAATGACAATATCCCATGTAGGGAAAGGTTCGTTAAAAAAAAAAAAAAAGTCTTCACATTTCTCTAAAATGCCTGGCTCCTAAATATGCTGCTATATGATGCTTCACTATTTCTCATTGTGAAAGTAATACTGGAAACATTAAATTTTTTAAATATGAAGGAATTCCTGGAGAAAAGTTACATAGGCATATATTCCTAATGGAACTCTTCTAGCGCTCAACCTTAGGTCTGCTACTTAAGTACAGTAACTGATGGGAAAGTAATATAAACATTTTAGATTTTCTGCCAAGAATAATCAGTTTACGAAAACATTTGGGACTTCCCCTAGGGTTGAAAATACATGATCATAGAGTTATGGGAGAGACTAAGGAAGTACTCAGGTAATTATAGCTAATGTGATGTCCCCTGAAGATGCTGATCACAAATTTCAATTTAGGAAAATGGGCTGAGGATGAATGGGGATCCTGGTCCGTAGGCCATATGTGTCTTACATGCAGTGAGGGCATCCTGAAGATAGTAGGGAAGCTACCTTCCCATGGGTTAGTGGCAATCACAGAAATACTCTTGTGTCTTGAAGGGAGAAAGAGACAGGTAATATGATGGGAAATGGACAGTGTGGTCAGGAGCTGAGAACTCTGAGTTCTACCATGCAGCTCTGAATTTTTCAAGATAAAAAAATACCGTGCCCATTTATTATCTGTCTTCTTCTTTCTCTCACTACCCTCAAAAGGGTTTATAGAGCTATAGTTTTCCATCTTGCATCTATAATAGAAATGGAGATCAGCAGCCTCAAGAATAGAAACTCATGGACCGTCAAAATCTGACTTTCTCCATAGTGTGATTTGGTTCAAGGTTGAGGTGAAGGCCTTGGTTCCCAATTGGCAGTCAGAGCAGCTTTTGTCACTGTCTGAGGGAGATGGTTTTCTGACTTCATCAATAGTTTAGAATGTCAGGAAATGTTGAAGATATATGGTAGCAAAACTAACTACATGCTTCCTAAAGTTTTTACAGTTCTAGCTTAAGTACTAGTTAATTGTACAATGAATGTGGCTCTTCCCCTGATATGCCCTGTTCTCATTGGTTCTCTGAAGTAACCATTACTTTAAATCTTTGGAATGCAACCACCATTTGACCCAGCTATCCCACTCCTCAGTATATACCCAAAGGACTTAAAATCAGCATACTATAGTGATGCAAACACATCAATGTTTATAGCAGCTCAATTCACAATAGCGAAGCTATGGAACCAACCCAGGTGCCCTTCAACAGATGAATGGATAAAGAAAATGTGGTATATATACACAATGGAATATTAATTCCTATCTTTTTTGGGTAATATTTTAATCACATGCACCTATCTTTGAGAACGAGATAGAACTGCTTGCATGCTATAAAACTTTCCCAATTATGTTTTAATGAAATCTTTAAGGGAGGGTGTGTTACAGAAGCATTAATTGTCCTTTATCTCAATTGAGATTTTAAAATGAAACAGGTTTAAATCTGTTTAAATCAAAGGTTTATAATATACTCTCTTCAATGCTAAGTACAAGATCTGATAATAAATATTCCCCAATTTTCCACTGAAACAGAAAGGCAGTTAGGGCAATACTTGTCAATAGTCTATTGAAGAATAAGAATCAGCATTAAAGGACAGAATGGATTATCATCTGAAGACTGATTTTATCACTCATAGAAAATATCTTTAGACAAGTGAAATTTCTTTTGTGTCTCATAAGATTTCTGGGTAGCAGATGCTTTTTTTAAAAAAAACAGATTTTACTTTAAAAAAATATCAAATGTAATTAACACCTTCAACATAAAATTTTTGTTTCCAGATGCATTTCAAGGTGTTTAAATTAATTCATGCAGCATTCTATGGCTGAGGGTTTCCATTTACTTAGGAATTTTGCTGCTATCTTTATGCGGAATGTCTGAAGAACTGAGAATAAGAACAGGATATTTAAACTTAACCATATTTGAAGGATACTTCCTAAACCAGGAACATCTTGAACAAGTTTGTTTGACCTATTCCTGATCAACATGGCATAAATGATGTAGGTTAAGAACTAGGTGTGCCATTGTAATTATAGAAACATGGAGTAAGTTTAGGGCAAACATCCTAGACATCGCATATAGTTCTTGATAACAGGCAGACTTTTAAAAGAATAAAAGTGAGCATTAAATTGGGGTTAAAAAAAGAAAGACAAAAATTTTCAAAAAACATACTTAAAACAAGAAATAAAGGGATTATCTGATCTCTTTCATGAGATTAGGGGAAATAGGAACTAATAAGTCAACTTGTATTCCTAGTTATTCGCTGACTTCAAAAAAATATCTATTAACAGGTGTTGCGAGGTACATGGGCGAGTATGCATGTGCGTCCTGCAAACGCACACACTTGCGTGCACACACACACACACACACACACATCTTTTTAAATGCTCAGAATGATACATTTATAAAACTTTCTATTGCTTAGGTGCACTAATGCCAAATCTGACAGCATTGTTTTTATAAGTAACACTTTTAATGTAAAGTTTTTATCCTGGAAGAATGATGGGCACAGCTGAAAGTGAAACTCCATTTGATTTTATGAATGCACATTTCAGTATAATATTTGCCAAAATCATAAAAATATTTAAATATTTTAGATGTTTAATGCTTTTTTTGCCCTATCAGTTAGGGGGCAAACATATAAGGATAGTGGATGTGTATACAAGATTTTTTTTTGCTACTGAGGATTGAACCTAGGGGCACTTAACCACTGAGCCACATCCTCAGCCCTTTTTATCTTTTTATTTTGAGACAGGATCTCGTTAAGTTGTTGAAGCTGTCCTTGAACTCATGATCCTCCTGCCTCAGCCTCCTGAGTCACTGGGACTATAGGCATGAGGCACCATCAGGCTGCCTTTAAGATCTTACCCACCATAAAATATGAGCTCACTATTTTCAAGATAATAAAACTAAACATCACTTCCTGGCTGTGAGATTTATATTATCTCGAGAAGATGTCATTTGTGATGCAGCACCTTTCTGATTGTTTTATCTCATTAGAGTATAATATAAAGTATAATCGTGCCCAAGAGAAGTGTCTATAAACATCTTACTCATATTTTATTTATATCTTCATAGTTTTGTTTTCAAATGGAATTACCTCTGCTAGATTTCAGGTTCTATAGTCTTAGACTGGAAGGGACTTCTGAAATAGTTCCTGAATCCCTTGTTTCATGAGTGAGGAGGTACTTTGTTTAGTTACTTCCCTGTAAGTCAGGACCAGAAGCCAGTGGTGTGGTGGCCCATCATACACTGTGGATCTCATAACGAATAGAGAGAGGAGTCTCTTTTTAAAGACAAAGATAAAGCTTGTTGTTTCTGCTTTTTACTCTTCCTCTTTTAAAATTTCCAGGTCTCATGGACTCTCACTTCCTGCTTTCTTTGGTCTGCAAGTCTGCCTCTCTTGAAGGTTGTGTGTGGCTCTCTAACCTTGATCTATTTCCTGCTTTTGATTTTGCTACCTGTCAAATGGGCCCTATTGGATTTCTGTGCCATTGCTTACTAGACTGCTCAGACCTTCCAGAAACCAGAGAGCCAGGCTTGGCCCTTGTCTAGCCACCTCTCCCTGGCTGCTACTCACTATTTGCTGTATAGAAGTTATTCATTTCAAAAGCTAGGAAAATTACAATTTACCTGTCAGTAAACAGAAGATGGTTTATCAACAGACTTTACCTTAATGACTACAAATGTTTACCTCCTGCTTTCCAGAATGCAAAGAAAATCTTGGAAATGTCATAATATCTTACAAACATTTGCAAAACAGATCCTTGTTCATCCGGAAAAGAAACAATTGTATTCGTTGTCTCTGACACTAGGAAAATGTTCAGTGAGAAACATACAGTTAGATGCGCACACTTAAACGTAAATGAATATGCTAATTAAAAATTGCAGTGGGCACTTTATTAAAAATTTATTTTACAATCTAGTCATTCAAAACATCTTTGCATCAACAAATACAGCAGCTTGACTATTGGAATCATAAGTGATTTATCTTGAAAAGATTACATTTGTAGCTGGCTAAAAATATTTTTGGAGAATATTTGTATCAAAATTACTGGTTTTCTTAGAAGTATTTTCATTTCTTTATTTTTACTCCTGGAAAAAAAATAAGTATCTTAGTATTCATTTTATGGGTGAGGTGGATCCACTGACTGTATTTGCCATGTTTGTCCGAATTACAGCTGTTTATCTTGCAACTTTCTTTAAGATTAATTAAATGCAAATGTAACTCTGTGAATCATGGGAATACCTGCCAGACTCCTTATTAATACCTTCACTTAAAAACTCCTGTGCCACAGAGTCATTAATTTGCTAAAAGAAAAGTGCTAAAGCAGCCCTTTGCCCACAAACAATTCTGAGATGGCTGCCCAATTAGTCCGGTAGCATTCTGATCTTCCTTTCAGGCCCTGTGGCCCTTTGAGGACACAAGAAGGCTCCGATGATAACCTGGCAACCTAGGTAGAAACCCAGCCAAGTGTGAGCGTTTGAAGCTGCAGTTTGGCTGCCATCGTGTCGGCGAAAAGAAAGAATTCAGGCACCATGTCATCCAGTACAAAGGATAAAAACGGATTCAACCGGAAATTCAATGTGGCACCACATATGGGATACATGAGTGCGGTTATACAACAGGCCACATATTTTTTTTGAACAGTCTCCTACATGTGATGCCGAGGACATGTGTAACCATCATAACGTCTCTAGGAATCTGTATTTAATTTGAGTTGGGGTGGTGGCAGGGATTGGAGATCTGAAGCCGCCACAGGTTTGTGGCAGATGGCTCTGTGTCAGCTATGACAAGCAGCCAGGCTCGGCTTCCTCTGCAGATTTTCTTTTCTCTCTGATCAGGTAAATATGGGCACACTCTGGAAAGTTCTTCAGATTCTGCCTTAGGCTGCAAGTTTGTGACTTAGTCCCATCTGTCACAAATCTTCCCTAGGTTCTGTTGTAAGCAGAGACCTGAATTTACCACGTAGGGCTGCCCAAGAAAATGAAGCAATTTCACCCTGTACCAAGGGAGAAGGAGAGAAGAGAAAGTAATGAAGAAGCATGAACCACTGAAACACCAAAGAAGGCTGAAAATTCATATTGCAAATTTGCATCACTTACGTCAATTATATTTCAAAAAGCTACCAAGTAAATGGTCCTTGAGTTCCACCACTTCAGGAAATCCTAGTTTCTGATTGGTTTAAAGTGTCATTATGTTTCCAACTATGAGAGAAAACTACAGTTTGGTTTTTGTTTTCGTTTTTGCAAATGGGTATATTCTGCTGCATATATATTTCCTGGTTTATGTTAATGGATGACAGCTATTAAAAGTTCATCATCCAACTTTTAACTTTTATAAATACAGGAGACATGACACTCTTAAAGAATGTTTTTGCTAATGCAAATTTTACTTTTAAGTGGAAAGACACAAGATAAATGCCCTTACTATTATTGGGAATTTATAAAGTGCTTCACGTTTTTCAAATGTGTTTATATTCATTATTTCATTACAGCAGTACCTCAGGGGGAAAATGCTATTACAATTGAAAAAAAAATTCTTCTAGATTTGCAGATAAATCATATAGAAGCCAAAAAATCACCTACAGTCAGGCTGCAAAAGAGGAGCAGAGAATGACAAAAACCTCTAACTGATCGTAATTGGGCAAAGTGCATCTATTG
Source organism: Sciurus carolinensis (assembly GCF_902686445.1). Taxonomy (NCBI): domain Eukaryota; kingdom Metazoa; phylum Chordata; class Mammalia; order Rodentia; family Sciuridae; genus Sciurus; species Sciurus carolinensis. The sequence continues at coordinate 95,693,841 of NC_062215.1, forward strand.
TGCTAAAGGTTATTGCTTCTATTTTGTTTAGGCAAATCAAAGGAAACCCAAACTAAATAAAATTGAGGGAGAAAGTAGAAAAGGAAGGGAGGAAGGGAGAAAGAAAAGGAGAGGAAAAAGGAAGAACAGGATAGCGATGAGAGAGAAAAACAGTCAGAGTTTGAGACAAATTTTGTATTCAATTCTGCTGGTGCAGTTGAGAGATTTTATATCTTCTTAAAATGTCTTAAACATTTAAGTTTTCATTTTTAAGGAAAAAGTAAGGACTTCGGAAGTGTGTTCATGCCAGTGAGGAACACCTTGTTTACACTGAGAATATAAACTCAGTTAAAAGACTCCTCTAAAGTGACCCACCAGTCTGTTGAAGGGAACTTGAAGTAGCTTGGCCGTGGTGTGGATGGACGTAATGAAGACAACCACAAATGGGCTTTTTTGGGCATCGAGTCTGAATTGTAATCTCAATCACTGTTTGAAATTAGTTTTAGGCAGAAATCTGAAAATTCTTCTCCCCTCCAAATAACATCAGATTATAAAGTTCTCTTGAATGTTGAGGAACTTGAAGAACAAACTAAAACTCAGCAGCTATCACCTCAAAAACCTTTAAAAAAACTGCAGGTCACTCACAAAAAGCAGAAGAAAGAATAGTATTTCTTTCTTTCTCCCTCTCCCTTTTTCTGCACAGAATATTGCTCAATTTGTAAATTGTAAATAAAAGTAAATGAGAAATAGTACAGGAATGACATCTCTTCTGTTGGTCCAGGTGGTGTCCACCTCCTTACAACTGCTCCATTTGTACTTGTGTTCTGTTTTCAATGCTGGTAACAAGGGACTATCTATAAATGCTTTTCTAAAACATTTTAAAATGAAACAATTGAAGGTTCTCTAAAAGCATGCAGTCTGCTCTCAAACACTGTTGGAGATTTTCAGTAGGTAATATCACATAGTATAAGTAAGACCAACAAATACAATGTCATGTTATAGACTTCTTTGGGTTGGGAAGTAAATCCCTGGATTTTTTTTTTTTTTATGATTTCTAGAGACCTGTATTGGAGTTATTCTTAGGATTCTGTGAATTGAAACCTGCTTTTTATATGCAAGCTCATGGTCCATGCCTCTGCTTGACTTAGAGAAGGATGCATCCCAACATTCTAAGAAAGTTATAGTCAATGACCAAACTTTTTAAGATGTGATCTTACATTTTGTTTTTTTAAATATTTTGTTTTAGTTGTGGGTGTACACAATATCTTTATTTTATTTTTATGTGGTGCTGAAGATCAAATCCAGGGCCTCATGCATGCTAGGTGAGTGCTCTACCACTGAGCCACAATCCCAGCCCCAATTTTTTAAGTTGAGAAAATAGTTTTAGATTTTTATGATTAGGAAATATTTCATTTTGGCATGCACTGGATTTCTCTAAAGAGCCTAAGAAAAATTGTGTGCATGTGCCTATGTGTCTGTTAGTGAGTGCACACTTGTGCATGGTGAATTTAAATATTTCAGGCCTGAAACATTTCAGGGAAGAATTCATGAACAGAGTTTTGCAGTAGAGTCACTTTAAGAAAAAAAAGTAAATTCTGTTTCTGCTTTTCAGTTACTAGCATTCTGTTTTAAATCCTGCTTCAAGTTATAGCCCCAAAACTCTCACTCATATTGAAAGTATAATGTCTCATGTGAGAAGAAAGCCAAGTGTTAGTAGCCTTATTCTAGTCATTAAATTTCTAAGTGTGAATCCATATGAAAAATTGTATCCTAAAGTGAACTCTATATGATAAGAAGTGAAATGATTTTAAAATGTAAACTTTTAACAACAAAAAAAGAGTAAGGTGTAAAAATGTAAAAGGAACAAATTAAAGAATTCAGTGACATTCTATCCTTTTAGATCTTAGAAGCATATGTTTTATAAAACCAAAACAGCACTGCCCAATGGGAAAAATCTTTTTAAAAAAAATCCACATTCTTTTTCACAGAACACAAAAAAGATCCTCTTCTGCTCCATAGGAAAAGTAGGTAAAAAGCTGTCTTGGAGGAAAAAAAAATCTTTAGTGTTTAAAGAAAGCAAATGCTACCTGAAAACTTGTACATTTATAGAACCATAAGGTGAAAAATTATCATAATTTACCATATCTTTAAAAGGCATCTTTTTTCAGTTTTGTATCAAAATCCTATTATAACAAACAAATTTGTGGTCCTTCTTTGTGATTTATAACTGAGTACCTTGTAAAATGCCAGTTTTTCTTCATAATTGTATCATAAAAGTTCTTGTTTACTTATAATTTGGGACTAATTTCTTTCATTTTTGAGATTAATTGCTAGATACAATATCACGAAGATCTATGAATGAGGACATATATGAAAGTATAGATTTATCATAAAAAACCAGGGTAAAAATAATTTAAAATGAATTATACATATAAATTCTTAAAATGCTTATGCATGAATTGCTTATTTATAAAATTGTGTGATGGAGGATTTTATGATGTACAAACTGAAAATATATGTGAGTACTCGCATGTAATAACTCAGTGAAGCAACATTTAATGTATAGGTTACATTTTTAGTTGTATGAGGAATGATTTTGTATATTAACAGCATACCACTAAGCTAACATTCTTTCAGAATTTTTCCAGAAGTTGTTTGTAAAACAAATAGTTACAGCAATGTTATGGCAGCAACTGTATTAAAGTATTTCAACTGGAGATCTGCTTTCTTTTCTAACTAGAGACAACTTGTTGCAGTAACTTTGAAATAGTTAAAAATTCGCACATGTGGAATAACAGAGTTAATAAGGTCTAACCTGAAGCAATATTAAAAACTGATAAATTTTGATGGTAGAAATACATCTCTAAATACCTCATCAAAACTTCACCAGAAGGAAAAAATCAATAATTTAATGGTGAGCGCAATGAAAATAGGTGTGTGTCATATGTAAAAAATGAATCCATTTGTACTAAGACTTAAATCTAATTCCTCAATTTTCATAATCTGCATATTTGGACAGTCACATGGGAACTATTCAATAAGTACTTTATATAAACAAAACTGCTACTGAACTTTAAAAATTAAGAAATGTTTGGGGAAAGCTTGGGGACTGTCTTCTCTGTGAAGCTTCACATGTGCACGATACAACAGTATTGACTCAAGGAGTGATACTGAAGCCGGGAACTGTGCAGTCAGCATTTTAAACTATTATGAGCTACCTTCTGAACCATTGCCAAGTTAATAGACAATGAAAGATAATGAGCTTGAAATTGGGTGTTAAATTGCATTTTTGGTTCTCTCCCTTTTTCTCGAAGTTTAACTGTTTCCTGGAGAAACAAAGTCATGTTTTGATGTATCACTATGTAAATATGTATTTTAGGCCATGAGAAAAGAAAAGAGAGAAAAAGGCAGAGAACTGTATTAGAAGGTTATACATTAACATAGGAAAATTAAATATGCTAGATTATAAAACTGCTAGATTGTAAACTATACTGAATTTATGTAAAATGAGGATGCTATGTTCAAAGGATATAAAAAGGTATATTACTCATGGCCTATAGCCACCTTCGAAACTCATAAAGCAGATTTATCCTACTTCAATTACTTAGACTTTCAGGAGGGCCTTTTTGTGTGTTATTTCAACAATGTAAAATTCCAGATTTGAATAAGGGGAAAATGATAATGAAGGAGGGGACTGAATGATGATGCTATTTATATATATGATTTTCCTTCTGCCTTTGTCATTCAGAGATGAGACCCACAGTCTTAATTCTAAACAAACAGAGGAGTGTCATGTCATGTTATTAAGCTGGATGAGGGAAATATTCAACTTCTGAAAGTCATTTTTAAAGTAGTTCAGAGATGAACACCAAACTTCACTGATGTCATTCACCTGAGTTTTTGAGGACTAAAGATTTCATTATGATGGGAAGAAAGGCTTATCCTCATTAGTATAATTGTAGAATCTTTCCTTTACTTCCTTTTAAACTAATGAGTTACATTAATCCAGGTTCATTTTTATAAGCCTCTTGGGGCTAAATGTAAAGGACAGTCATCTTAGAAAACAATAAATTAAAAAAAAAGGCATGTACCATGCATTAAGTGCACGTATTTCATAAGACCTAGGTTAATACAACTGGCATCCAGTTTAATTAATCCTTGTTAGTGTAACAACTAATATCCCTCCCTTGCATGTTTCCTTTAAACATTAGTATGTTAATTAAATGTTTTTTTTAAAGATTTTTCTTTGTACTTCAATATGGCATTTATACCACGTAAATCTCTTCTCAATAACTACCTTATAGAGATGTTTTCTTATAATATCTGGTCTCTTGCAGAAATTCTGGAGCCTTTTTGAAAGCTGTTCAGGTGTAGAATACAGATATTCAGCTGCAGGAAAAACAGATACATTTTTAATAAAACAAAAACCTCAAAGCACACACTCGATATTAGTCACTTTACTAATTAAAAATGCATATTGCTCTGTGCCGCCTCGTGTTTTACATTATTTAAGCATGATTTTATAAGGTTACCTCAGCTCACAAGGATGTTTAATGCTAAATAAGACTGTGTAGTTGTGCTGTTTAGACATCTCCTTTGGGTGATTAAAATACATTATTCTAATGTAGCACAATGCATATGTGATATATTTAGTGATGAGAATTTTTTCAAAGAACTGGTACTATAGCCGTATGTACCCTGAACAACAGTTGCATATTATTAACTAGTCAATTGTTTAAATAATTTGGTGTGACTTTCAGTCCTTGATTTTTTCTCTCTGTGTATATCATTAAAAAAAATCTGTAAGCAATTGCAGCAGCACTGACCTGCTTATAAAAATCCATCATTATGGGATGTGTATGCTAACAATGAAGAATGCTATTTGAAAACTTGCTTTTTTGTTATCTTAAAAGAACAGATGGTAAATATAAGCTTACTCTAATGTATTAAAACACATAAAATTTTCCTTAACACTAACATGTTGACTTGCCAAATAAACAATTGCTCCTGCCTAAGTTTATTTTCAAACTTTCTAATTTAGCATGAATCATGTATTAAATCACAACCAGGACAAAAACGTATTAAAGCAGTTACCTGGAAATATTTCAGGATAAACCAAATCTTTGGGACAAAGGGGGTAACAACCACAATAAACAGCTTCCAACCTAAGGAAATTTTAGAAAGAGGATGAGAATACATCAAAAAGACATTATCACCGTAGCTAGAAAGTGGTTTGGTTTGCCTGAGTTAAAAGTAAGAGCCCAGAGTTAGCTGGGACAAAAACATGGTCGGCAGTGCAGTCCTAAAAGCCAAAGTTGCTCTTTTAAAAGATTTTATTGATCATATATGAATTTCATAGAACAGAACCAACAGCATATGTTTTGTTCACTGAATTAATCAAAGCGCAGTGCTGCATTTTTTTTTGTTTTTAAAATACTGTTTAACACATTTTATAATCAGCAGATAAACACATGTAACAACATGGGTAAAGTATGGACAGCTTTTCTTAATAATGCTGCAAAACCTCAGAATGTTCATTTCTCAAAAAATGTTTAAATAAAATAGCAAATACTTAACTTTAGCACTGAAGCCGTAGAAATGATCGAGGCACTTTTAAAAGCAGCAGAAAAAAATTTACAATCTGTTGTGATGGGACATTTTCATTTTAAGCTCATGCTTCGGAACGATTTGTTATTATGCAGAATGTAAAACTCTTCCCTTTGTTGAAAAACTCTCATGAAGATTACTTTAATGAACACTTTGCTTTTTTGACTAAAAATTCAGCTCACTTTCCATTTTATTAGGAAAGAATTCTTTTATTATTAAACAAACCGACATGAAAGTTTCACTTTGAGACAAGATTTCCCTATGGACACCTCTGGGGCGTTTTCCTTCTCATCACAGTGGTAAGGGTTAAGCAGAAGGAAGGTATGGCCTCTCCTACGGCTGTGTTAGATTCCAGTAATGACTATTGATCTGACATATAATAAACTTTAAGGATACCACTGTCATTTCTGTTGGCTAGAAATTATGCAGTGAAATTCAAAACACTCTTTAAAATATGTTTATTTTATGAGAAACTTTGAATTGCATCCAAAATGTTGACCAAAGGCAGAATTTATTTTGAACTGCAGATTTTTTCAGCCAAAGAATAATTTGAAGTCATGTCAATGTTTACCTTGTTTATTTACAGTGACAAAGTACATGCAATTTAAGCTGTTTTAAGTGGATGATGTTTTCCCTATTTTATTATGTTAAACTGAAATTAGTTTAAAGGAAAAGTATTTACTTTGAGCTGCAAATTTTGGAAAAATGCTGTTTTAAAGTTTTGCTTGAGAAATGATAGAAGTTATGAGATAACACAGTGGGAGGGTACAAGTTCTAGTTACCAGTTATTAGTTTCAGAATCCAAACTGATACCAAATATTTTTTTCTCTACATACACACATAGAAATTCTTATTGTAAGCACAGCTGTACACTACACTGTACTGTAGTATAAAGCATTATGAAAAGTTTAGAGCATATAAACCCATGATATCCTTCATGAACCAAAGAAAACATGCACTTTATCTGAAGACATTCAGTTTCAAATGTTGTGCCAGCCGAAAAACCAATACATATGAACATTCTCTTATAATTACATAAAATCAAAAGAGTGAAGTCCCAGGCATTTCAGAAAGTGCACATGTTATCTGCTTTTTAATAATGGATTTGAATTATAGTATTCTATTCCCGGAAAGAAAATCACGGGCCAACTTACATTTGAGTCATTGTATGAGTATGTACCATGCCAATTCCTAAAAACCTCTGCTAATTAAAACACTGTATAGTAAGACAAGAATAGTACTGAATGATTTAGGAAGAGAAATTTTATAAATTTTAGATTTCAACTTTTATTTGTAGATTATTTTATTCATGATTATATTTCTAATTTATCAAGAAACAACCACCATCTCTTTTGGTCATATTTTTGATTTGTTAAAATGCTAAACCTTACCGTTTGGACTGTCTTACAGGACTATTTTAAAATAAATGAAATTTATACATTCATTGTCATAAGTTTACATTTTGTTATTTTAAAAAAAGATCATCTCATGACAACAATACAATTATTCATCATTTCAATTCTTATGCACTACCAGTTAAATAATAAATAGGGTTCCAATTGATCTATTGTTAAAATGACTAGTAAATGACCTTTTTATTCCAATTAACAAATCATCTGCTAAATCTATGAATCTTAATATTCAGATCTATTCACTTCAATTCATACAATTTATCTGCAAATAGTTGTTGGGCTTTTGATTCTAAATATAATTAGCTGATAATTTTGCTTGGCTGAATTACTTTTCTGGAGGGCCTGCAAAGGCTCTCAGTCGCATTATCTAGCAATAATGAATCTGATAGGTGAAATTTTTTACTG